>NC_137939.1:28756337-28978837 GCF_963969265.1 Rhamphochromis sp. 'chilingali' | reverse complement strand
CAAGGAGATGCTCTGTCCCCACTGCTGTTCTGCATAGGCCTGAACCCCCCTCAGTGAGATCATTAACAAGACTGGCTACGGATACCGACTACAGAACGGAGCAGTTGTCATCCATGTACAGGAGGTGGCTGACATCAAGCTGTATGCCAAGAGTGAACGAGACATCGATTCACTGATCCACACTACCAGGCTATACAGCAATGACATTGGAATGTCGTTCGGACTGGAGAAGTGTAGTCGGATGGTAACAAAGAGAGGGAAGGTAGTCAGAACTGAGGGGATTGAACTACCAGAAGGCAACATTGCAGACATAGAGGACAGTTACAAGTACTTGGGGATCCCACAGGCGAATGGGAACCATGAAGAGGCCGCTAGAAAAGCTGCAACCACCAAGTACCTGCAGAGGGTCAGGCAAGTCCTGAGGAGTCAGCTGAATGGTAAGAACAAGATCCGGGCCATCAACACGTACGCCCTGCCCGTGATCAGGTACCCTGCTGGGGTAATAGGCTGGCCAAAGGAGGAGATAGAAGCCACTGACATCAAGACAAGAAAGCTCCTTACCATGCATGGAGGGTTTCACCCCAAATCCAGCACCCTGAGGCTGTACGCTAAGCGGAAGGAAGGGGGCCGGGGACTGGTGAGTGTCAGCACCACAGTCCAGGATGAGACAACGAACATCCAAGAATACATTAGGAAGATGGCCCCAACTGACCGAGTGCTCAGTGAATACCTCAGGCAGCAGAAACCCAAGAAAGAGGAGGGAGACGAGGAACCATGATGGAAGGACAGGCCCCTGCACGGTATGTACCACCGGCAGATAGAGGAGGTGGCTGATATCCAGAAATCCTACCAGTGGCTGGACAAAGCTGGACTGAAAGACAGCACAGAGGCACTAATCATGGCAGCACAAGAACAAGCTCTGAGCACAAGATCCATAGAGGCTGGGGTCTATCACACCAGGCAAGACCCCAGGTGCAGGCTGTGTAAAGATGCCCCAGAGACAATCCAGCACATAACAGCAGGGTGCAAGATGCTAGCAGGCAAGGCATACATGGAACGCCATAACCAAGTGGCCGGCATAGTGTACAGGAACATCTGTGCCGAGTATAACCTGGAAGTCCCGAGGTCAAAATGGGAGATGCCCCCAAGGGTGGTGGAGAATGACCGAGCTAAGATCCTGTGGGACTTCCAGATACAGACGGACAAAATGGTGGTGGCTAACCAACCGGACATAGTGGTGGTAGACAAACAGAAGAAGATGGCCGTAGTGATCGATGTAGCGGTTCCGAATGACAGCAATATCAGGAAGAAGGAACACGAGAAGCTGGAGAAATACCAAGGGCTCAGAGAAGAGCTCGAGAGGATGTGGAGGGTGAAGGTAACGGTGGTCCCCGTGGTAATCGGAGCACTAGGTGCGGTGACTCCCAAGCTAGGCGAGTGGCTCCAGCAGATCCCAGGAACAACATCGGAGATCTCTGTCCAGAAGAGCGCAGTCCTGGGAACAGCTAAGATACTGCGCAGGACCCTCAAGCTCCCAGGCCTCTGGTAGAGGACCCGAGCTTGAAGGATAAACCGCCCGCAGGGGCGTGCTGGGTGTTATTTATATATATATATATATATATATATATATATATATATATATATATATATATATATATATATATATATATATATATATATATATATATATATATATATATATCTCAGTGCTCTGTCCAAGTCAGAGGGTTAGCTGAAGAACACTGGAATGTGCAAATGTTACCAAAGACTTCCTCTGATAGTTTCCCAGTAAAGGTTTTAATGGTGACCACAGGAGCAGCGCTGCTGTTTTGGACGGTCGTTTTCTTTCACTTAACCTGAGCTCAGCGTCTCAGTAGCAGCTCCGCCTCTTTGCAGTGTATAAACAGACTGTAGCTGCACCTTAAACTGTGCCAGCGTCATCATCATCACTGCTGCTGTTGTGTTAACAGTCTTTGTTCAAAACTGGGGGCTGTGTGAGCTGCCAAACGTGCATTTTTCTATCCATCTGTAGCTCTAGATCTACACACACCAGCACCAGGCGCTGCTGATACTTTCTGCAGTTACCTGCTCTTGTCGCAGCCGGGCAACCTCCTCCTTCTGTCTCTGCTCTTCTTCTCGTCTCTGCTCTGCCTCCATGTGCGCCCGCAGAACCTCCTTCTCACTGGTCACTCGCTCGTACTCCTGCCACTCTCGGGCACGCCGCTCTGTTGCCAGTTCAAAGGCCTCTACAACTATGGAAGAATTATTGCCTTCAGAGTGCAGTGACAGATGACAGTGAAGACAGAGGACACAGTGAGTGACACAACCTTGAAGAGTGGTTCAGCCTCAGCAAAGCTGAAGCACTCTTCAAGACACATGCAATTTTCAGACAGTATTCAACACCAGCGCTGCACCTGCCCATTACTTTTATCATCCATTAGTCATTCTCAGATCAATCAGACAATAGTGAGATATTTATCAAGAGCCAGTAAATGTGGCTCCAGTGTTTGATAATCAAACTCAAAACTGCTTTTCTGATAATTGCACTGAATACTCGCAGCAACAACAAAGCGCAGACATGTGGCTGCAGCTGTATCGCAGCGTTCTACATGTCAGCTGAAGCAAACACCTCTGTGCCTAGGTGGAGTCTCCAGGTAATCTGATTTGCTAAGAGCAATATAACGCTCATATTTGTCATTGACATTCCTCAGAGAGAGAAATTATAAAGCATAAACTGCTTTATAGTTTGTCAGACTGTCATTTGAACATTTTGGCAAATGTGGCATTCAGCTGAGGAAAGGAGATGTGACAACAGCACAACAGACAATCTCTATACAGCTGCAACCTCCCATCATGCATCACAGCAATGATAATAAACACAAAGGATCTGTTTTAGTCTAAACTGAGCGTCCTTACCCACTGCAGGCCGGGCCTCTTTCTTGGGCCTGAAAGGCTCCTTGTGAATGACGGTGTTGGGCCGAGCTTTAAATACTGCTGCTTCCTCTTGATGTTTCTGTTCTTCTTTCACCTGTGAGGTACAGATGTTGTGAGTGTTATTCAAATAAAAAAATGAAAATAAAGTGAAAAATCCCATCATACCATCTGCTCCCAGCGACTGTTCTTCACAGTTCCCCGTTCATCCAGAAGCAGCCTAAAAGGCTCAGGCTTGGTAGGCTCCAGCTTCTTCTTCTCTGGCAGGACCACACTGTCAAAGTCAGGCAGCGGCTGGGCCTTAAACTGTGGTATCTGGAAAATATTCAGGCGACAGAGTCACTCAGTAACTCTGTACTGTGAAACTCTCGACGACAGACTGAAAGTCAGACTACCTCTTCGTTTCGCTTTTCCTCCAACTTTTTCTCTCTCAAGGCTTTTCTTTCACGCTCCCTCTGCTCAAAGGAGAAAGGACAGACCTCCACACGGTGGTTCTCAGGTAGCTGGGGCTGAAAGGGCAGGCCAAAGTGAGGCACTGGGGGGGCCTTAACTGGTGACGGCTGCTTGACCTGACAAAGACAGTTTTATGGGTATAGCTGCAGTAGATGGTGCACAGAGCCATAGCAAAGACACACGTCCTTACCTCCTCGACCTTGCGATCTAGTCGAACTCTCTTCTTGAGGGCAAAGGCAGGAGACTCGGGAACAGTCGGATTTGCAACTTTCTTTTCTGGCAGTCCCTGTTGATGAGAGGATTCTTAAAACAGTATTCCCACACAGTAAAATCTGCCTTTCTGCAATGAAAAAACAACTTTGAAACTCATCAGTGTTTAAACTCACCACAACTCCTTCCAGAACCTTTTTGGGCAGAGGCTTGGCTTTAAAGTTCTGGGGCTTTTCGTCATCCTCCTGGGGCTTCTTTGTGGCCTGCCTCTCCTGGAGCCTTTTTTCAATCTCCAGCTCGAAGCCTTCGGGTACGGTGGGCTCCTTCACTGCTGGCTTTTTTAGGTCCTCTGCACTCTCCAGTATCTTCCTGTTCAGCTCCAGCGCCTTGATTTTAAAGCTGCGTTTAAAAGCCAACATTAGTCAATGGTCACTAGATCAAAATGTAACGCTGTCACAGTGAAGTGACCCAAACGTAGCTTCTGCCACAAACTACAACTGTAGCGGCAAAAACACGTCACATCAATCAAGACATTTCAGCATTTTGGCCTCTGTAACTGTTGAAGCTGCAGCCATGCACATACTGATCCATGATTCCTAAATAATCAGCTGTATTTTGTATAATAACAGTCCTTAAAGAAACCCTGCAATGCCACATTTTCCATGTGTTAGCAAAAGGAGGAGGTTTACAATGGCTCATCTGAAACATCTTAGTGCATTTATTATTTCTATGCTATTGTAAGTCATTATTGTCAGGCTGTCCTAAACACTGCATGAAAAACCTTCAGTTGATGCCAAATATACTGCACCAAAAGTACTGACAGGGACTAGAAAGTAAGAGAGCACACACTGGCTTCTCTTTAGTGGCTCCAGATTCTGATTTAAAATCCTTCCCCTCAAACACAAGTTTGGATTCAGGAGGCAGATGCTCTCTACTTTTAAGATTAGGCTTCAAACTTTCCTTTTTGCTTATAGTTAGCACTGGATCAGGTCACCCGAACACTTTAAATACAACGTTTTTTGCAAAACACCAGAAATCTGTTGTGAAACCACGTTTCCCAACACAAAGTGACGGCACATTACAAGAACCTCCAACCAGAAAAGGCCAAGCTTCTCACTTTGCAAGTTTTTCCGCCTCCTCAGCCTCCAGCTCAGCAGAGCACTTAACAGTAGGCGGCCGGCTCCTCTGACGAGTCATCAGGTATGGGGAGTGGGGCTGAGTGAGCTTCAGGTGGTTCCCCTTTGCTGTGGCGGGTCCTGTTGAAACAGGATGCAGATACAATGAAAACCTGCAATAATGTTTTTTTTTTAACCCTTATCTGAAGAGTGTCACAGAGAGTCAGCATGCACCACACCTCTCTCTTGACTTCTACGACTGTGCATATGGTAGCGGGTGGGGGTTCGCTTCTGGAACTGCTCGATCTGCTGGGCCATGGGCACATAAGCGCTCGCCTCTTCCGCCTTTCTCTTGTTGCCTGTTGACAGGTTGAAAGGTTTGGGCACTGTGGCACCTTTCCGAGCCTTTGCCTGAAAACAAGTATAATCAGTTTTTTTTCCCCCCATCTCACCTTAGCTTAAATATGCAGATGTTTCATCAAGTTTCTTTTAGCTGCTGTTAACAAAGATGAACTTTATAGTGGGCTGCAATGAACTGGCAATAAAGCAAGTTGTGTCACTTACTGGGGAGGACGGTTTGCGAAGCTGACTGACAAAGTCCACTTCCTTCTCTGTGTTGCATGAAGTGGAGGACTTAACACGGGTATCTGTACTGAAGTGGAAGTCTTTGGGCACAGTTGTAGACAGGAACGTCTTCTTTGGTGGTGGATCTGAAATGACAGTGGTTTGGTTTGGTTTTTTTAAACCAAACAAGTAAAGTGAACACTTTTAACCCCCAGAACTCTAAACTCATCAGAACTGCTAACAGGAGTCATTTTGACCTGCAACAACAGTAATGGCAAAGACAGCGCTTCTGGGTCATCTCAGATCCTTTAAAAATGCACATGAGAATAAACCAATAAACAAAGGGTACAACACATAAAACTGACACCTAAACAATTTACTTGAATAAGAACATTATGAAAAGTGAAAAATGTGGTAGTACATGTGCTGAAATAGAGGTGTGAAAACACTTAAACAGACCGATCAACTCATTGTCTGCATTGTAAACTTAACCACAGAGCAGGTTACAAAAATGTAAGAAACATTTAATTTCTATAAAAAGTAAAACAGTCAAGTTTCATCCGTTTCCTTCACATCGTCTTTGCTGATTGGACCTGAAGCACCACCCACACTGCAGCTCAGTTCTGACACATCTGCTTCACCATCTGATTGACTGCTCTCTCCACACACTTGACTGCTCAGTTCACCCAGCATGCCTAGCAACACTTTCATTTTACTTTAGTCTCTATAGGTCACAATGACATCTTTGACAGTTCAGAGTATGAGTGGTCGTACTATTTCTCCCCTCTTAAAAAACAAATTCACCAAAAAAAACAAACAAACAAATTTTAGGAATATTTCTGGAAACACAGGCTGATGAAAAAAAAAATGATGGGGTTTTATTTTTCACAGCTCGTTTTGTTTACGGTAAATGCCAAAGGGTCAAACGTACCCGTTGGCAGTTCTAGAGTTAGAGTGTTACTACTGGCTGTAGCACCACAGTCTGAAACATGTACTCACTCCCAGCTAGAGCAGCCTTGTAGCTGGCCTCATTCTTCTTCCGGTGAAGAGCAACTTCCTTCTGAAGGTTCCTGATGCGCTCCAGCTCCAGCTCCTCAGAGGTGCTCGGCCTGCGGGTCACAGATTTTTGTAGACTTTAATCTTTAGTAAAAGGTACATCTGTACCCCCGTCTCTCATTTAGAGGCTCAACATGTCAACATTCTCTTCATGACCCTACTACTTAAAAAAAAAAAAAAAAAAGGCGACTGGCTCAAGCTCAAGGACTCATTTACACCAAATCCCAGACACTACACCTGCTACCATCATCCACCTTCCCACATGTTTGGGTGGGGTACTGTCTTAAAGAAGGATTCCTACAATGTGAGTACTGGAGGTCAGCCCAGTACTCAGAACAAACCTGAACAAGAGAAATTCAAGCACTTCATGCACTGCAACCATTGATCATCGTAATTATTAAGCATCCTATCCTGTCAATTAATCACATAATCAGACAAGAAATTATTTTTACTTATGAGCAATAATCAAAAGAGAAAAAAGGGTTTAAAATGAACTGCTCATTGGTTTCCATTTTACAAATGTCAGTCAAAGAACAGTCAAAGGTCAAAATCAAATAAGGTATACATAAAATCTCTACTCTGACACAAAATAAATGTCTGTGGCATTTGGCTGTTTGGGAAGAGGGAATGTTTTAGAAGTGACTTGGCAGCAGCAGACGGATGCAGAGCGACACAGGGCGAGCTTTCTGATGTGAGGGGTTTGTGACATTTAGTGTAGTCATCTGTTTTTTGTTGTTGTTTTTTTTTTTTTCCAAAACAATGAGGCGACTCCTGAATGTCACAGATTGCTAAGAACCAACCAAAGGCAGGAAGAACTATATAAACACCTGTTTTTGTGAGGCCTGATGTGGCTGTATCGCCTGATACCTGTCCATGAGGAGGAGAACTCTGCAGCGGTTACCTGTGCCTCAACAACAGCCGCACACAGGAGTGACTGATACTGCAGCAGTAAGCAAAACGACCGGGCTGGAGAGTTCAAACAGCTGGAGACCAACCAACTCTCTAACCCCACTCCACACGCCAAATCACACAAATCCCCGTTTCTCCACAATAACTCAGGCTGTCAGTAGCAGCTCATTTACACTGTGGGAATGATTTACCTGACAATGGAAAAATACTTATGACACGACACTAATGTGACAAATGCAAATTTTCTGGCCATACACTGTAACAAAACACAAGATTAATGTATGGTGGGTCTTTTAGCCATTATGTAGCGCTTACCTTTGCTTTAACAATGAACAATTTGTTGTTCCCCTCCGACACGGCGCCATTATTTACCCAGCCAGATCCAAAATGCATGTATCTGTCCCTGCTTTCAAAGCTTTAATCCTGGCAGCAGTGTAAGGTGAGGGGTGCTCTACAAGCTACATGGTGGTGACCAAACTGGTGAGACTCTCACAGAGACATCACTACTTTCAGGGATTCAAATAAAGCTGCACAGTATGATCACAGGCCCCCGAAAAAGTTTCCCTCCATGGACAGATGATCCAAGCAGTCCGTCTAATATTTACAGTCATGAATAATGTTTTACCCACGAGGGTAGTGAGTCGGGTCATGTGACTGAAAACTGAACACACTTCTCACAAGTCCAGATTCTCTGTTTATAACCACTTTAAGACTAACAAATATCTGATTTTCATCCTTTTCTCTAGTTTTATACTCTCCAGCCTTCCTTCTGTTACCAGTATCAGCTCACCCTCCGTCCTGCTTACAAACTTGGAACCTGCCGTTTATTTTTAGCCGTCTTAAAACCGCTCGCTCTACCATGAAGTAAATACATATGAGCCAGTTTTACTTTATCATTCTACACAAATGCTGAACATTTCCAGCCGAGAGCATTTTAACATTAATTTCAAGTTCTTTCTCATTGTACATTCAAGGATAGATAAAGGTGTAAGGCACAGTCTTACTCTGTGAGTGTGGAGGTGGAAGCTGCTGCGTGGGTCTGATGTTCTCTCTTTGAATTTAGCCGCTCACTCCTGCGGGGACCAAACCCAGAAAGCAGCTGCTCACTCCTGGATTTTTGGGCAACAGGACATCTACATTAAACTGCTGTAACTGAAAACTCTAAGAAAAAAGCTGAAGGTGAAGAGATGGTTTCTTAGCTTTCTAACTGGTAGAAAGTGTGCATGTGCTGGACTCTCAGCTTTTTCAGGTTTAGAATGATGACAGGATACTTCTAATACTCACTCTTTGCATTTCTTTGATGGTGGTGCAGCTGGACCGCTGGTCATGTCTTTACGCTTTGAAACTCTAAAATAAATTAGAACAGAAGCAGTTCTCAAACTTGAACCGATTACACACAGATGCTGTTCTATAACCATCGTGTTTTTACGCAGGGGCTGGATCAGACAGCGAAGCTGCAGTGTTTAAGGTTTGGACTCTGCATGGTACAAAGAGTACTGCACACCCACTTAGAGGAGTTGCCAATACATACATGCAATGCCACACATTTATTAAGTATTTATTAATGTATTTACACTTGTCTCTTCCACAATGTCAGTCTTACTTTTACTGTTTTGAACCAGCTTCATTTTCACCTTCTTTCCTTCCTGCACTCGGCACCAGTGGCACTTTTATTGTGACGACTATTTTTACTTTTTATCGTTCTGCTGTAACAAAACACTTTTCTTTGTGGGATCAATAAATTATCTGTCCATATTTATCATGTAGGGTTTGTGTAGAACCTATCTAATACAAATGATATACAACAGGAAACTGTCAATGAATGACTGGATGCCAGAATTTCATGAGTGCCGTCTCGTGTACAGCCCCTTTGGCAAAACCCAACAAGTCTTCTACTGAGTGCATCATGTGGGAAAGAAACCTTTTGTGTGAAAGTTTCACATGGTTACACAAAAGTAACAACTACATCAACTGTACCTGCGTGGCTGTGCAGGGACTTTAATAACAGGCCTTTGCTTTGAACGGACATCGTTCTGTGTGCGACGTTCAGCACCCCAGGACGTCACAATGTTTGCAGGTGGAGATGCCGATATGCTGGGACCTGGAACATAAAAACCATTACAGATAGTCACACATTAACCAAGTTACAAGGACAGAAAATAATGACTAAAGATGCACGGGGGTGTTGACTAACCAGAGTCACCGTCAGTGTTTGTTTGAGACAACATCACATGCTCAGGCTCATCACTTGTCAGATGCAGCTGGTCCGGTCTCGAAGGTGTGATAAGATGATCACTTTCTCCCACAGCGTGCATTTCTGCCCACGAGAGATTCGATGGTCAAAACTTTTCAATTCTGGTCACTAGTACACTACAGATTCGATTGTAAAACCCCACTTTTTTAGTTAGAAATCCCACCTGAGGGGCCATTCCAGTTTAGGAGAAAAAGAAAACATTAACCTAATAAAGTCTGACTTTAAATGGAACGCTCAGTCAAATCCTCAGGACTGACGATCAAATAGAGCAAGCCTATTCAAATGGTGGCAAACAGGCTACATGCAGCCCAGAAGCAACCTCTGAGTGTCCCTGCCTGTGGTCCTGGCAGAATTTTTTTTTTTTCTTACAGCATAGTGTAGACTGTGAATGCAACACTCCTAGTAGGCTAGCAACATTCAACCCACAATGCAGCGTGATGTTGTAAACATTAAGCTATCATGGCACCAGTTCCCCAATGTTAAGAAAGTAGCAGTCGTCATCCTCATCCTCTGTTTGGGTCAACGTACACATGTGAATCAAGCTTTTCACACATGAACTCAATAAAAAGCAGCTCTCGTTGTTCACTGACTGACACTTCACCACTGCCTTTGGATTACACTGACATCTTACGAGCCAAAAGTTGCCGCTCTTGTTCAGAAAAAAGTCACGTCTCCCATTAATAATGTAAGAGGTAACTGTAGCCTACATATCAACATAATGTGGGATGTCTAACAAGCCATGCCTAATTACAGGTGTTGATTTAAAACAAACCTGTATTCCCTCAGTGTGCAGCAGTAAATGTTGTATTCATATGTGTTACTGCTATGGTTTGTGCATTTGATAGGATTGATTGTTCTTTTTTTAAATTCTGTTAAATGCTCTTTAAGATGTGTCTGAGTCACCAAAATATTTATTTTATTTTGAAAGGGAATTATCAAAACGTCTGTTGTTTTTTTTTATAAATTCAAATGTGAAGAAAAAGTATTGCTACTACTGCAGACGCTATTCAGTTATAGCTCATTTAATGTTTTTTTTATGGACCTTTAGGTGTGCATTTGTGAGCGGTCACCAGATTTAAAAGGAACAAAGTGAATAAACATTACTTGTTTTTCCAATACATTTGTGTTGGTTTGAAATTTATCATGATCTGCTGCTACTGGCTGCAAAAATATCTCTACAAAAAAATAAATAATAATAATAATCTAGCCCAAATAACTTTTTAGTTGAATAGCCGTGAAATAGAGGATCAAACTCCATTAAACAAAAAGACACTATAGTAGTTTGTTGACCTCGAGTGCTGCTGATCTGACCCAAGCTAAAAACGACTCTTCCTCCCTCATATTTTAAATATCACAGTCAGGACGTGCTGGTTAGCTCAGTGAGAGACCGGCAAACCATTGGCCACATGGCCAGAGTGCAGCGACGCATGCTTGAGCTGCAGCCCTTTGCTGCATGTCTTCACCCCTACTCTCTACTTTCTTGCTCATCTATCCAATAGAGGCATAAATGCACAAAAAATGTTTTTAGAAAACAATTAAAAAACACCGCAGTCAGGACTAACACGTGGTAATATTCCCTAGTCCTCTGGATTACAATGGAGACCCTACTCTGCAGAAGAATGCCAGAGTTACCAATCTCACAGTTAGTTGTGACAGTTTGTTGAACATGCTTCCTGGAATAGGGCCCTGTTGATGTCTTTGTTTTGGTTTTGCAACCATTATGAGGCAACAAACCACAATGCATTGCCATTCCAAGAACAATCACTGGTGTGTGTTTATATACATCATCGGGAATTCAATGGGGATGTGGCAAACAGCACCTAGAGGCCAACTTCAAGCCTGTAGCACAAATTACCATCAACTGTGGGATTTACCAATGAGATGCTCTGTCCCCACTGCTGTTCTTCACAGGCCTGAACCCCCTCAGCCCGACCATTAACAAGACTCGCTAGGGATACAGACTACAGAATGGAGCCACCTTCGCTTCATGGAGGACACGAAGCTGTATTCAAGGAGTGAACGTGGCATTGATTCACTGATCTATACAACAAGGATCTACAGTAGTGACACAGCTATATAATCCAGATTGCAGATGTGTCATTGGACGGTAATAAAGAGAGGGGGGGTAGTCAGAATCGAGTGGGTTGCACTACCAGAAGGCAACATTGCAGATATCAAGGAAAGTTAAAAGTACTTGGGAATCCCACAGGTAAATGAACGCCACAGTCACCAAATACCCAACATGACAAATCTGAATTTTAAAAAACTGGACTAAATTTCAATAAAACTCATTTTCAATGTAAAAGATACACACAGGCTACAAAACAGATCTTTTTTTATATATATATAATACAACACTCTTAAAATAAATATGCAGGGACACTGAAGCTCTTGTAAATATGAAATTAAATAGTAAAATGGTAAAATGAGGAACTGACTGGTTAATATACAGCGCTTTTCTGCTCTGAGCATTCTATAAAACCGCCTCATTCAACCATTCACACAAGCAACAAATATCAAACATTAGTACCCCAATGGATGCATCAGAGAGCAACCCGGGGTTTGCATCTTGCCCAAGGATATTAGGCAAACAGACTGGAACAGCCCAGCATCAGAGCACCAACTTTCTAACTAAAGATGACCTGCTCTACCTCCTCAGCTTAAACTCTCTCTCTACATTCAAAACACTTGGAGATGACAATATGACCTGCGAGTGGACACTTTGGTTAAAACTGTTAGCCAACATCCTAAGATAAAGGATACTGGAAAATGGTAGGAATGACGTACGCAAGTTTTTGTGAAACAAGTCACCAAAAAGCCTTCTTCAAAAAGTGATCGCTGCCTGTTAGATCCGCTTTTGTAGCCCTCCATAACAACACCCACTTGCTGTATGCCCAGCAGGGTATCCTTTAAAATGCATATTGTTGGATAAAGATGTGCAGAGGACACTTACCAAACCACTTGTCGTCGGTTTCAGCATTCACTAGTTCTTTGAAGTCAACGACGTGGGACGGGGCATCAAACTCGTAGCGCTCCGAAGTATCCCCGGACTCGTTCTCGGCCATGTTTTCAGGTTATTTCTTCGACAACTCACTAAACAGGGAACTACGAAGATTGCAAACTTCAAATTATCAATCTTTCAGCCAAAAAACAGTTTTATTTGCAACAACCAAACTGAGGTGACTTGCACCCACATAAACCACGGCTAGGTTGCATTCTATCGCTATGGCTTCATGGGAGACTATTGGCCGTGTTAGCCAAGACAACAGACCAAACTGGCTGGAAAAGGTCAAAAGCATTTACTTCTCGTCTCCTACGAGAATTTATCCCACAGTAATGTCACGTTAGCTTTGCAATTGCGGTTCCGAGTCGCTTTTTCTTCATAGAAACAGAATATAAACGGTAACATTGCTGATAAGGAAACAACTGCCGAGCTAGCGTTACATACGTCTTCACGAGAAGGTACTATTAACATAAACCCAACTATAAACTCACTCCATTATACACATAACAATATGCAACACTATATATTTTTAGTGAGCTAAAAAACTACATCTGAAAATAAGGCAGCAATAAATAATGTAAATGACTGCAAAAACTCACCGTCTTTGCTCACTGCGACTAAAAGGGAAAACAAACAAGCCGCGCAGCGCTCAACGGAAGCGTTTAAATTTGCCACTGTTTTGAACCAGCCAATGACAAACGTTGTATTCACCAACTTGTCACTTATTGGCTTATGCAATGTAAAAACGTATTACGTAACCACGTAATCACAAAACTTAAAATCTGCGTGATTTTGTACAGTGATGTGTGTAATTTTGAATACGCCGGCTCCAGTCCACATAATACTGAATATACGTTGTTATTTTTTAGAAATACACACCCACAAGTTGTTAAATTCAGTGTCACAAACTGAATCATCCAAAAGTAGAAATGTTTAATGTGTGACTTTCTTTTCGTTCTCTTAAAGATCGTTAAATAGGCAGCCACTTTTTCTTCCTCCAAACTTTTATGTCTTATAAACAGTGTAAATGGGTACATTCATCAGCTAAGGAAAAAAAAATGCAAAAAAATGATGGAACAAAAAATAAATAAATAAAAAATCAGCAAACGTTGCAGTTACACATCATGATGTCAGTGTATGATAGCACATACAGATAAACGCACACAACTAAATTATAAAGTAATGAAATGCACGACTGATTTTGTTCCTGCCTATGTGTTAACCCTGCGACAGACTGGCGACCTGTCCAGTGTGTACCCTGCCTCTTTAACTTGTGTGGGTAATATACAGGGTAATACATCTGCAACACGAGCTATCAGCGGTGACCCTTCGGTATATTGAATCAATAACATAGAACTTCAGAAATGATGAAGGGGATACTGTGGGTGTCAGCTAACCTTGTTTCATATAATTTAATAGATAAATGCTTTATATACCAACTGCGCTCTAAACACGAACATCCCTGGGAGGCTGTACTCAGGGGCACAACCTTCAGCCTCTCGGTTAGGGCTAAACAATGACTTTTCATAATATATTATTTTGGTTGGCTAAGTTGCCGTTCACTCATGACTTCAACGTATCCTATTGGCTGAAAGTATGTGGTTTGGCCGGGACAATCCTCGTAGCGCTTTCGGGGGCGGGACTGTTAGTTCTGACAGGAAAACTAAAGAAAGGCGAGTATCTCGCAGGAAAAAGGTAAAACTCTGATTGCTCAGAATCTCCCTTTGCTTTTTAAAATTCTTAGCGTTGAAACTGGTATCAAGTAATATGCTTCCTTCTCTAAAGTGTGTGTGTTTAGGTCGACAAGAGGCCAGCTATCATGAAGAAGTAAGCAAAGTTAGCAAGCTAATGATTAGCTTCCGTAGACGAAAGGGAAACTGCAGCTAGGTAGAAGTTAGCCGACACTCTGGTGACCTAAAGAGGTCAACGGGCTACTTCAGAACTGAGGAAACATTAGCGTGCCAAGTTTTATGTAACTTCATTTCACCAGCGTTGAGCTGAGTTACAAGTGCCCCTCCATCGGAGGCACGTATCATTAAGGAAGTGAAGTTCTAAATCAGCATAATATTACAAAATCCCCAGATAACCGAGGCTTAAACTCTCAGCAGTGTATAACGGTAAACTATCTTGTTGTGAAGTAGTTAATGGTTCTTATAGGTATTTACAGAAAAGACTAGTCGTTTATAGTATAACTGTAAAGTTAGTTAGGAGATCGATGTACTCAAAATATGTCTGCCTTTACTGAACTGCGTTTGAGCGGACGTCTGAACCTTCAGGAAATAGTGATGTCACAGAAATACATCCTGAAATTACTGCTTTGGATAAAGAAGAGTCACAGCGCTTGAATGGGTTTATCGAGACAATTTAAAAGCCAAATTGTGGCATTTGTGAGCCAACATATTTATATTGGGTGCCATATTTAGTCAAAAGGACAGAAATTTGGTCTTAACTATCATAACTGTACTTTATTGTGTAGTGATGTGTTCAGTGTTATTGCCACACACACACACACACACACACACACACACACACACACACACACACACACACACACACCAAAAATACTATAAGAAGTTTCATTTTTGACATGGTTGTCATATGTAATAAAAAGATGTCCACTAATGCTTTTAGCAAAACTCATAATTATTTATGTAAGAGATTAGTTCAGTAGATTCATTTTTCTAAAAAGGCAGCTTGGTCCAAAATAACTTGGAAAGTTGAAAAATAAAATTTAGTTTTTAATAATTTCAATTATCAAGGAAAAAAAAAAACCCAAACTCCCTGGCCCTGTGGGGGGAAAGTTATTGGCCCCCTTGAGTTGAATTCAGTTTCACTCACCACAGGGCCTGATTACTGTCAGGCCAGTTTAATCAAGAAATTGCTTAAATACAACCTGTGTCACAACGTGAAGTAGGCTAAAAGATCTCAAAAAGTAACAAACCATGCCAAAGTCTAAAGAAACTCAAAAAGAGTTGAGAAACAAAGTAACTGACATCTGTCTGGAAATGTTTACAAAGCCATTTTTAAGGTTTTGGGACTCCAGGGCACCACAGTGAGAGCCATTATCCACAAATAAAGAACACTTGGAACAGTGGTGAACTTCCCAAAATTGACAATGGGCGATATATTTGCACATGCACAGACTTTTTGATGGGCAGAGCAATGTAATCATGGACTGATTTGCATGTTTTAAAATACAGAAGAAGGCCAAACATGGACAAACTAATTTCCCCCCAAAATTAGGGCTGTCAGCCCTAATGCGGTCATCACGATTAATGCGATTAAAATTTTGAATGCGCTCAACCCATCTGGAGCGCAGAATGAACAAACTTTGGACTAACTGCTGAAATGCGTTGATAGAGACATTTCAGGGATTTTAATTCAGTCTGCGCTCCAGATGAGTTAATTGTTCATCGCGTTGGTCGTGATGATGCCACGTTAACGCTGACAGCACTAAAAAAAAAATATAAAGTCGCCAATTTGGGATTTCTTTGGCTTTAAACCAGATGACAGAGGTAAACCTAAGGATGTAACCAAAGCGGTGTGCCGCTTGTGCAGACGTATAGTGCTCAAACACGGCTAACTTACATGAGCATGTACGTGTCCACCATCCGGCTGAGTATGCTAGGCTATCACCAGCTTCTGCAGCTCCATCAACAAGCATCTGGGCGCACTCTGAGGAAGGGGCATTTGCTCACAGATGAATGAGGGTGCTGTTAAAGCAGCGCTATTATTTTTCTTTCTGTTGACTGCTTCTATTAGCTCCATCATTATTAGCAAACTTACTCATAGGCAAATGAATCAATCAGTCAATAAATAAATACTTTTTTTTTTTTTTAACGGATCTTGGAAGCTAGCTGACCAAAATGAGTAACATCCAAGCCATCAATACATATCGCCAACTATTCATCTAATGCCCATCTCCACTAGTAAGGTAGCCGCAGTAGAAGATATGTCACTGATAACAAGAACTCCTCACAGTACTTGCAGGTCTTCACCTGAAGTCAAGCTCTTCGAGCCTCTGCAAGCAATGGAAACAGGCAAGGTGAGGATTAGTAAGTGTCAGAACTGCAATCCTTGATGAAACAACGCATTCGAAATACATCAGGAAGATGACCTCCTGAGTTTAGCTGCTCCAAGAATGCCTAAGACAGCTGAAGATGGAGAGTGATGAGGAAGAGGAAGTATGGATGACTGCGCCCCTGCGGATGAAGGAAGGATGAAGGAAGTGGATGACATCAAGAAATCCTACCAGTTCCTAGAAGAGGCCGGCCTACAGGACAGCACAGAGGCTGTGATCATGGCACATGCCTCTATGGATCTAAGCACCAGATCCATAAAGGCGGCTGTCACAGCTGACAGGACCCAAGTTACAGACTGTGCAAAGGGACCCTGGAAACTGTGAAACACATAGTACCAGGATAAAACCTGGTGAGTGTTGTTCCTGGAATCCAGCACATTCCAGGAACAACATCTGAGACCTCTTTCCAGGAGAAGAGCGCAGTCCTAGGAACAGCTAAGATACAGAACGCATAATAGCAGGATGTCAAGTTGGGACTCAATATGCCTCCTGTCTGGAAAAACTAGTCACATGCATTGTTCAGGTGTGAGTTGGGCCCATTCTTCAACACAAACATTCTTCAAATTCTGTGGTGGTCCTTGGCTCTTGGACGACACTTCTGATAAGTCTTTTCCTGCAGGGAACCATCCGATCCACAAAGGATTGGATGTTTCCCAACATCTGGGAAGAATTTTATGTCAGTAGCGCCTTTACAAATATATTCCCTTTGAAAACTGGTGACATGTTCAATACTTATTTTACCTGCTGTATTTAAAAACTAGTCCACCTACCTAGATACAGCAAGCTTCTTTATTTTATTTTTTTAACAAACCTGTGTTGTGCCTAATTTAGGGAAAATATGATTCAGCACCACTTTCCTCCTTGGGACCCTTAAAGGATGTTTTGGAATATAATTCTCAAACTTGGATAAACTTTTCTTCCATGTTTTCATTCATTGTGTGGTTGAACTTCATGCAGCTGTACACTTTTTTTTTTCTTTTTTTTTGGTGTTACAAACATACATCACAACGCACGGTTTTCAAAGCTCAACTGTTGAGGATTGACCATGACATGTGTGAGTGCTCACACTCTGCAGGAAACCGTTATTTTGCGGCACAAGCAATAGAAAAGAATGTGTTTCAGATCCCTGCATTCCATTTTCAGGCAAAGCAGTGGCTCTCTGATACAGTTGTGTCTGGTTTAGTTACAGAGGGATATTAATAATGTCCTCATCAGGCACTCTACCTGCAAAGACAGGAAATAACCACAACTGACAAAAGCTAGAACTGTTTTGCCTAACGTTCAAAATAAGCTGTGATGAAACATTACAGTTGAAGTTATTTTGTGATTGTTGAGAAATGTGCAAACATTTTAGGGACCTTGCTTCAGCTCTGTCCAAGCACACATTATTTTCTTCTTAGTTTTACGTAGTATTTTCTCACCTTTTCAGATTTCTTATTTCCCTGATTTTGTGTTTTCACAAGAGCTCAAACCACTCTCCTTAACAAGTTTGTCTTTGGCAATAAACCTTTGTGTTAATTTAAATCTCTAGCTTGGCTGATGGATTCTGTACTTTGACTTTTTTCAGATGGCGGCAATCAGAAAGAAACTGGTGATAGTCGGTGATGGAGCCTGTGGCAAGACTTGCCTCCTCATAGTGTTCAGCAAGGATCAGTTCCCTGAGGTCTATGTGCCTACAGTGTTTGAAAACTACGTGGCAGATATTGAGGTGGATGGTAAACAGGTAAGCTGTTCATTCTAACAATAAATGTCAGATTGTTTTATATTTATTGTAGCACAGTAGCATAGCAGTGTGTGTGCTATGTGTGAGGCTAAGAGTTTTAAGACGGGACATATCTAAAGTACTTTAACACTAGCCAATTTCATAAATAGCACATTATATTGTAACTATTGATTGATGTATGTATGTTAATATTGAAGCTGAAACTAGCTTTAATTATTTTCTCTATCTTGGATAGCTTTATGAATGTTAATATAGATATAGCTGATAGAGTTGTGATATTCATTACTGCAAAATTTGCTTTTAACTTTTTGGTCAGCCACCTGCACAAAATGCAGCCACACGGATGATTTCTGTGGTTAATAAGTTCAGAGTTGACTTTAAGTACACCTTGAGTAAAGCTTAACAATAAATAATTTTAACATGGCAGTCTACCACTAATAGATAGTATTAGTCACATGCATTGCTCAGGTGTGATTTTGGTCCATTCTTCCACACAAACAGTCTTCAAGTCCTGAACGTTACATAGGCCCCTTCTATGAACTCTGACCTTTAGTTCTTTCCAAAGATTTTCCGTTGGGTTCAGGTCAGGTGACTGGCTGGACCATTTCAACAGCTTTATTTTCTTTCTTTGAAACCAGTTGACAGGTTCGTTGACAGTGTTGTCTTGCTGAAATATCCACCTTCATCCTGGTAGAAGGCAGCAGATTTAATCAAGAACGTCTCGCTTCATTTTTCTATTCATCTTTCCTTCAATGACATGAAGCGTGTCAGTGCCGTATGCTGAAAAACATCCCCACACCATGATGTTCCAACCTCCAATTTTCAGTGTTGGTATGGTGTTTGTGAGGCGATATGTTGTGACCTCCCAGCATGGTGTGTAGACCAAGTTTGGTATCATCTGACCAGACTAACTTTCCCAGTATTTCACAGGCTTGTTTAAATGTTGTTCAGCAAACTTTCTGTAGCTCCATAAGTGCTCCTTGGCTCTTTGACAACTCTTCTGATAATTCTTTTCACTCTTCTGTCTGAAGTCTTGTGGGGAGCATCTGGTCGTGGCTCGTTGATGGTAAAATGATGTTCTTTTCACCTCCAGATCATGGCCCCAACAGTACTTACTGGATCCTTCAGTAGTTTAGAAATTCTCCTGTAACCCATTCCATCAGTATGGTTGCAAAGGTCTAAAAGAGCTTATTTTACATTATATACATTATTTATGGACATCAGTGGTTTGACTTGTTTGTATGTGTGGATTGGATGGTTACCAACATCTGGTAGGAATTTCTGTCAATAACAACTTTAGAAATATATTTACTTAGAAAATTGGTGACATGTTCAATACTTATTTTACCTGCTGTATGCAAAGTGTTAAGGCCAGTCAAACTTCGATACAAGAGCAATGAATTTAGTTCAGCATAGAGCTGGGCGATATGAGATTTTTTCATATCACGATATGTTTTTTTCATTTCAGGCGATAACGATATCTATCACGATATAAGCCAAATAACTATATTTGTAAGATTTAAATGTGCCATTGCTCACAAGTAAAATGTGAAATAATCAGCAGCTTGTTTTTAAATATTTATTTCCCATAATAAGTTCAACAGGGTAGATGTACTTAAGGAACATGAGACTTTTTCAGATAAATAAAGGCAAATATTGCAAACTACACAAAAGGCAGCCGCTAAAGCGTTTAAGTTTCAAAATAGAACAAACGAAACAGACTAAATTGTCAATTCCACTTAGAAACAAAATATTAATTCTAAAAATAAATCTTAGTTTGTTTTACAGAAGAACAGACAAAACTGACTAACTTTTGTCAATATCAAATAAACTGAGAACTAAAAGGAAATTCTCAAACTCTCCTTGTTGTATAGCTGAGCTTTTCAAACAGTTTTAACAGTTACTTTAGTCTGACAAAAGCCGAATGACGAATTAGCGCTTCCAGTCAGAGACTGAGGCTACGTCCACACGTACACGGGTATTTTTGAAAACGGAGATTTTCCGTTTTCGTTTTAAAAAATAATCCCGTCCACACATAAAGGCAGAACTGAAGGAAAACGCTGCTATGAACATGCCAAAGCAGCAGGTGGCGCTAGATTCCTAACCGTGCCGAAATGTTGGCCAATCAGAAGTCTAGAAGCCTCGGTGGGAAAAAGTAAACAAAGCTGGGGCATAGAAGCAGAACCGAGTCGTATGTGTGGAGGGACAGTAACTGTGTGTATATGTAAGCATTTAAACACTGCAGAGAGTAGAATTAACAGTAACAGTATTGTAGAAATTCATTTCACCGAAACAATAACGTGGCGCACAGTGTGACGCATGCACCAGTTTATTGTATTTCCAGACTTGCTTTCGGCACAATTTACAGTGCACGCTGCTGTTTTTTGTCAGACTTGAAATAGCCGAAATACCTTCACACTACGGAACTTCTATGGCTCTTCCGTTCGACAATCTCTCCGGCATTGGAACCATCATCTGTTTTCTCTTCGGTCACGCTCGGTTGATTTTTCTAGTCGGCACACTCATTTCCTCCATTATGCGCTGGCTCCATTACCCGCTGGCTGCTTCCCAAACAAACACACGTGCGGCTTGGCACTTGTGCTGTACGTAACAAGTCACGCGACGTGACGCTGCGGCCCTGATTGGTTCGGCTCTGCGCTACCTAATTTGGATTGGCTGACCTTTTTTTTTTTTTTTTTTTAAGAGGACAAGAGCGGCGAAGTCTATCGCGATAGCTTAATTTCTCTATCGAGTAAAAGTTATATCGCGATACATATCGTTATCGTTCTATCGCCCAGCTCTAGTTCAGCATAATGAGGCACATCACAAACTAACCACCTCCTATTACCAGTTTTAAATCTCTGTTTATATCTAACTGTACATACTCGTGTACATACCCTTTCAAACTGAATTTCTGTAATACTGCATCTCACCTGCAGTATCTGTGCAGCTCACGCTTTGGATTGACTGATCAAGCAAAACATGATCTGGAGCCGGGTCATAATTTTACAGCTTAGCAAGAAAACAAACAAAAATGAATCCATTTCCCTCCCAGTTGTAAAACTGGAGCGAGGTCTGTCCATCCAAACTATCTATAAATGCAAAATCAAAACAATTATCAATGCATTACTCGGTATAGAAATTACTTGTAGATCACATTAATCTTGAGAGAATGTCTCAAACAAGGATCTTGGGGGCAGATGTCACCAAGAGGTTGGTGGGTTGTGCTGCTCTTTTCTTCTCTACTGTCGCCCCCTTAAGTTTGTCTGCACCTTCATCAGTCGAGTGCTCATGCCCTCGATTTTAGGACTCTGTGTAAGCTAGAACACTAATCAATGATTTACACCTCATGCACTTACATACATGCCTGAATGGCTTCCATCCACCTGTCTTCATAGCATGCTGTTACATGATAAAAATGGGCCTGTGTTTGAGGACCCTAAGCAGGATTGGTGTGTGTAGTAGGAATTAACTATAGTCCCTCCCCTGCAGGTGGAGCTGGCCTTGTGGGACACAGCAGGTCAGGAGGACTATGACCGACTGCGGCCTCTGTCATATCCAGACACAGATGTCATCCTCATGTGCTTTTCCATTGACAGCCCTGACAGTTTAGGTGAGTCTGTTTCTGTTGGTTTCATTAAAAAAAATGAAAAAACTCTTTTATATCTGCTGCATGTTTACCTTGTCCACATTGTACCTGATGCAGAGAATATTCCGGAGAAGTGGACTCCAGAAGTGAAGCACTTCTGTCCCAATGTGCCCATTATTCTTGTGGGAAACAAGAAAGACCTGCGAAATGATGAGCACACACGCCGAGAGTTGGCTAAAATGAAACAGGTCAGTGACGGCATGCACTCATACAGTTTCATATTAATCCCACCACACAAACACTACACTAACATAACTAATGACAAAAATGTCCATAACTTTTGTGTGTCAGCCTTTAGTCTACTACAGTTTCCACTAACATTCATTAGGTTTTTTTATAGGGCTGCAGCCACTGATAATGAAGACAAATATATTTACTAACTTTTGTTTTGATATAAAGTGTGATATAAGTGAAAAGTTTGGACACAGTTTCTCATTCAATGGTTTTTCTTTATTTTCATGACTGTTTACATTGTAGATTCTCACTGAAGGCATCAAAACTATGAATGAACACATAAGTGTGAAATAACTGAAAACATATTTGATATTTTAGATTCTTCCTAACAGCCCCTTTGCTTTGATTCCTGCTTTGCACACTCTTGGCGTTCTCTCCATGAGCTTCATGAGGTCGTCTCCTGAAATGGTTTCCAACAGTCTTGAAGGAGTTCCCAGAGATGATGAGCACTTGTTGGTCCTTTTGCCTTCACTCTGCGCTCCATCTCATCCCAAACCATCTCCACTGGGTTTAGGTCAGGTGACTGTGGAGGCCAGGCCTCCATCACTCTCTTGGTCAAACAGCCGTGACACAGCCTGGAGGTGTGTTTGGGGTCACTGTGCTGTTGAAAAATCAATGATGGGATGGCATGTTGCTGCAGGATGCTGTGGTAGCCTTGCTGGTTCAGTGTGTCGTTAGTTTTGAATAAATCTCCAATAGTGTCACCAGCAAAGCCCCCTGACACAATCACGTCTCCTCCTCCATGCTTCACAGTGCATGCATGTAGAGACCATTGTTCACCATTTCTGCGTCACGGGTGGAACCAAACATCTCAAATTCTGACTCATCAGACCAAAGCACAGATGTCCACTGGTCTAATGTCCATTCCTTGTGTTTCTTGGCCCAAACAAATCTCTTCTGCTTGTTGCTTTTCCTTAGTCGTGGTTTCTTAGCAGCTGTTTGACCATAAAGGCCTGTTTCACACAGTCTCCTCTGAACATGTAGAGAGATGTCTGTTACTGGAGCTCTGTGTGGCATGTATCTGGGCTCTAATCTGAGCTGCTGTTAACTTGTGATTTCTGAGGCTGGTGACTCGGATGAATGTGTCCTCAGCAGCAGAGGACTGGGGCGTCCTCATGTGAGACAGTTTCATCATAGCGTTTGGTTCTTGCGACTGCACTCGGGGACACAATCAAAGTTTTCCAGACTGACTGACCTTCAGTTCTTAAAGTAACGATGGGCTGTTGTTTCTCTTTACTTAGCTGATTGGTTCTTGCCATAATATGAATTCTAACAGTTGTCAAATAGGGCTGTCAGCTGTGTACCAACCTGACTGCTGCACAACACAACTGATGGTCCCAACCTCATTAAGAAGGCAACAAATGAACCCTGACAGACACACCTGTGAAGTGAAACCATGTCAGGTGACAACATCATGAAGCTCACTGAGAGAAGGCCAAGGGTTTGCAGCGCTGTCAACAAAGCAAAAAAATCATATTTTGCATGGTTGGATCTTAACAAGGTTCCAAGTAGAGCTTCAATATGCAACATGAAGAAATGGGAGTGAGACAAAACAATTATTTTTGAAAACAACATTTAAACTGAAACAGGCTGTTTTACAGCTGAACAAAAGTTTAGGTAAACCCCCCAAAACAGAAATCAAAGGTCCAAACATGAACTCGGTCATGAGCAGCTCCACCGTGTTGATCACATCAGAAATTACTTCCGGCATGCTTGATGATTTGCTGGTAAAGTTAAGACAGGCTTCTGCATATACCATACTGTGGACAGGTGTGCTTTATACATTTACAGTAAAGAGTTCAGATGGGGAGTGTCTGGAATTGATTGATTGTAATCTGTGGGCTAAATGTGCTCACAGCCAATCTGTGGGAGGGATCAAAGACTTATTTCACTCAATGACAAACAAATCAAGATTACTTTTATGTTTTTGTTTCTGGACCTTCGGTTACTCTTACTGATCTCCATTAAAATTAATCTACCATGAACATTAGAGTGTGTTCATTTCTTCTAAGTGAGCAAACGTATAAATCCCACAGAGGGTCGAATAATGATTTCACTTCTTCTTTTTCATTGGATTGAGCTGGTTTTCCTTCATGGTTTTGTTCTTCCCAAACAGGAACCTGTGAAGTCAGAGGAGGCGAGAGAAATGGCCAACCGGATCAATGCCTTTGGTTACTTGGAGTGCTCAGCCAAGACGAAGGATGGTGTGAGGGAGGTGTTTGAGATGGCCACCAGGGCGGCGCTACAGGCCAAGAAACGAGGCAGAAAGAGTGGCTGCCTTCTGCTATAGAGTGTCAAGTTACACAGGTTAGGGAGGACAGGAGGAAAGGATCCTTGCCAACAAAATCATTCCTCCTGTTTCTACGTTGTCACCATGCTGTGCAGAATTGAATGGGTCCTTTTCAGGAATAAGGGAGAAAATCAAACTAGGTCAAAAGGGGAGTGTAAGCATTCATGTCCAAGGTTTAATCTGCCTTTAATCTGTAATCATATCTTTGGATTCATCAAACCTAAAATCAAGAGAACATGGAAAGAAGGAACCATCTCTCTTAAAGAGGTGCGTTGGGATTTCCAGACCTATGAAGTGGTCTCCGTTATTCTAAATTGCAGCCTGATGGTCTGTACACGAGCCCATCTTTAGAACTGATCCATCCCAGGTGTTCAGTACATTCACAGCTGTGTACCATATGAACAAGTTTCTGGAGGACTTGGCTTGTGGCGTTTCTTTCAGTTAACATCCTATTAGTCTGTACTTTTGTCATTTCCTTTATTTCTCTGCAATGACCATCCAACTCTATACAGACCTGATTTCCTCCTTTATGATGATGAAGTAACCTGTCGCTGCAGGTTCACATTCAAAATCCACACTACCGCTCAAAAGTACAAGTTGCCAAATGTCAAATTAAATAATTCAATAAAAATCACACTTTTATTCTTTATTATTGATATTAAAAAGTTAGAAATAATGATTTTTGCAAAAATAATTGAGTCTTTCCAGCATTCTACCATCAGTTTGCTGACATTTTAGTTCATTCTTCCAGAAGCTCCCAGTTTAATGTGGGTGAGAGTGGACTGAGATCCAATGACTGTGCTGGGTTCTCAGCTGCTTCTGTATAGTTTAGTCATTCTATGGCTCACTGTGCTGTTGCAGTCAGTCAGCATCCACAGGATCCGATGTTGTCCTGAATTTCCCAGAATTTCCCACTTCACCCCAAAGACCTCCAAAACTTTTACAAAGTGCCACTTGACAGGTGGCAGGCACACCTCCACGATCCTTCAGTCTTTGTCTCAGAAATATTCTTTTTGACCCAAATACCTCTGTTAGGTTTATCTGTTCATAAAACTTTCTCCCTGACTTCCTCTGTCCAACATCTGTTCTTTTTTCCCCACGTTATTTCTAAAGCACTTTAAAAACAACATAACAGCTGACCAAAGTGCTGTACAGAAAATAAGAGAACAAAAGAATAAATCAGTAAAAGTACATACAAAGGGTAAGAAGACGACAACTCTCACTGGGTTAAAAGCCAGGTGTGTGAGTTAAAAGTTGTGTTTTTAAACGGGTTTTAAAAACAGTGAGGGATGGAGCCTGCCTGACCTCCAGAGGCAGCTCATCCCACATTTTGGGAGCCAAAGCTGCAGAAGCTGGGTCTCCTTTGGATTTATAAAAGCACCTGGTTAGCTGATGTAAGAGCATGTGACGGCATGTAAGGGTGAAGCAGCTCAGGGGCAAAACCATTAAGAGAATTAAAAACAAAATAATTTTAAAATGGATTCAAAACCTTTACCCATCTATTCATTTTATAAGGTGGTCTCTTTTTTCCCCACTGTTTTTAAGCAGGCATTCCTGATCTGCTTCTCAGCTCTTGTTGTTTAGTGTTTAACAGGTGTTGTTCTCAGACAGCAGACTCATGTATTTGGCCTGCTGCTCAGTTGGGCTGTTCTATAAAGGGAATAATATTGTGTACAATGTTCTGGGCAGTTTCCTGCATGCAATAGCGTTCACTTTCATAGCACATTATGGTTGAACACACAAAGGATGATGTTTCAGTTACTCAGCTAGCTAAAAGTTTAAAAATGTAATGAATTAACATTCTAACATGATAAACTTGAATTAGTAACAACATGCCATTGGAACACTGTGTGCTAAAAATCGGCCTTTCTACTCCAATACAGGTATTCCAATAAAATTACAGTAATGCATGATTACATTAGTTGTGTATGATGTAGTCATAGACTGTGGTTCATTTCTGACTTTTTGTTTTTCAAAATAAAAGTCTGCACTTCTCTTTCAAAACAAGGACTTTGTGTGATGCCAAACCTTGTGTGTAAGATTAAATTACCAGTGTTTTGTACAACTTTTCAAAATTTGATTGCTCGATTTTGTTTTTCAAGTCATTAAACTGATGTGGACTGTCTAACACTGTATGTAGTTGGCTATAGAAGCGCTAACAAAGGCAAATGATCCTGAACAGAGTTTTTGTTAACTGTCAGATATTAAAGAGGCCTCGGTGTACCTCTGACACAGAGGAGTGGATGTTTATAGAAGAAAGGATTGTGTTCGAGTCGAGCAGTTCCAGTTTTAATGCCACACCTCCATGTTTCTGATCCGGTCTTGTTCACCTGCTGTCTTGAAGAGTTAATATAATGTACAATTTCTACAACACTAATTCCATCAGTGCTACAGTTAGACTGTAACTAGAAGGCTTTTAAGACTGGACACACTTGGTAAAGAACAGTGTTTCTCTTCTAATATCTTTGTGTTGTACTGATGGAATTAGGGCTCTGGAAATTTACATTATGCTACTTTAAAGCATGTTGTGAGGCTAATATGTAACTCATTATTTAAGTACAAGTTTGAACATTTATAGTGTACCTATATGTTTTGTTTTTCTTTCCTGCTCTGCATTCCATTGTATGCTATTTTAACTATGGGATATTCCATCAGCTTACTTTTGTATTATTTGCACATAGCTTCAAATGTCTGTGTCATATAAAAACACACAATGTCCAAATTCTGAAATGCAAAATGCAAGGATCTTCTATAGGATTGGTTATTTGTAAGCAAAATATTCTTTTATATCCAGTAGTCTTTTGTAAAGTTTTCTAAAGGAAATACATTTGAGAATGACCAAATCTGCTGTGTGTGTCACTTCTCATGTGTTTTGTCCTCTTACCCACTTAAGAGTGTCCAAGTCTTGGTTCAAGATGGTGAGCATGATGGTCTGTGTAGATGTCCATGTGTCTGCAAACGTATAACAGGAACATATTCCCCATCGATGCTATAACCTCATCAATAGCCAAGTTTAATCCCAACTCCATACTGCAAACATTCAACTGTTATAATATTCAAGTATTCCAGATAAGCAATGAGTCTAGTTTTGCCTCACAAAGGAAAAATAACATAAAAACCACAGTGTAATTACTGGCCAACACTTGGCAGACTTATGATGTAAGTGTGTGTGAGCCCCACATTTAAGGGCTTTAGATGCAGAGAGATGCAGAGAGGCTGGAGAAGGTTATGAAAGCCATTCTAAAAACCTGACAGTTTAGCAGTTCAGCGGATAAAATGACTGTTGCTGTTTTTTCAAAAACAATGCACTGCACATCAAACCTCATCCCAACAATGACATATGGTGGAGGAAGCATGTTTTGGGATCGACGCCTGATCTCTTCATCCTCAAATATATTCCATTGTGGACACAGACAACTGGAGACCCCGAGGAGTCATTACTTTAAAGTCTGACACTAGTGGGCATGCAAGTGGAAGTACATCTGAGGCTTTACAGTCATTAAAGGAACAATAAATTGAATCAATGAGTCTGATTATTTGCACTGGATCTAGCGAGCGATTCACAAGTTGAATCTTAGGACAGTTTGATGAAATAAGATAAATTACCCAAAGCATGGATGTAAATTAATATCAGAATTATTCAAAAAAAAATCAGGGAGGCCTGTGCTTAACCCACATGAGGTGGTGTAGCATGATGCGATGATATTTTATAATCAAGATATTCCATAACTGTTGATGAACTGAAACACCTCGCAGAAGGACTGGTCCAAAGTTGTTCTTCGTTACTGTGCAAGTGTCACGAGCAACTGTAGAAAAACCTGTGATGAAGACTGGTCCAGTGAACACTCGTTAAGATTTTACAACAGAAAGCACCAATAAATAAAGATGAACTCGCAAGTTCCACTTTATTGCTGTGAGGAATCTCAAAACATTCTTCTTTTGGAGTGTTATATGTGTATATTGTCGTATATATCACTGTGTAAACAGTTTTTCAGCTGTACCAAACACAGCTCCACGCTCTGTCAGGTTTATGTGACCAGTGCTGGATCCCACAAACCACCCGCCTACACAGCAAATATCCATGTGTGCTTTACTCTAATGAGGTTGCTTATCTTCTCTTTGAGCTCTACATACTCAAAAGAATAACATAACATATTTTTCTTCTCTACATTTTTATCCTATAGACTTGCAGTATATAAGGAGATGACTAGATTTGAATCAAGTATGATTACTGCATTTAATGGGTGGAAGTGCAGAAACTGAAATTGCACTTTGAACTTAAAAGGTCGTACTATGACTATAGATAATATAGAGCATATTTACTCTGAGGTCTGCATGACACCTGCAAACCACTCATGTGGTTCAGCCATCCTCTGAACCACTCACCTGCAGTTATCAGGCTGAACCCACTGAACAAAACTGCATGAAAAACACCTGTGAAATATAATAACTCACTATATTTAATATTAACATGTTGTACAATAAAGTGTATGACTTTTCTTTAGTGTTTCTGAAGAAACACTAAAGAA
Organism: Rhamphochromis sp. 'chilingali'; assembly: GCF_963969265.1. Lineage (NCBI taxonomy): Eukaryota > Metazoa > Chordata > Actinopteri > Cichliformes > Cichlidae > Rhamphochromis > Rhamphochromis sp. 'chilingali'. Next base: position 28,949,835 of record NC_137939.1, on the reverse strand, counting down.
AAGTTCACATTTTTATGATGTTTCTTGCAACTGTAAATGTGAACAACAATGTTGGCACCACATGACATATGGTGCCTCAGGCACAGTGAGTAATCTTCATCTTCGTTCTATAATATCTGGTGGAGTCCTGTCACAAAGTCCTGATAGTACGGCTCTGAAATGATAACAAAAAGAGAACTAAGGCAGTGAGCTGGTTTTTTGACTGGACATTTTGCAAACACCCACAAACCTGTGTCAGGGTCAATGTACGAGTGTCTTATGAGAAAGTCCAAGACTACCATGGCAGAGTTGGGTTTGAAGTCATCAGTGACCAGCAGTTCCTTCACCTGAAACAAGATGCTATATTTTATATCTTTGTGTCATCTATATCTCAACCCATGCAGTACTGGCTCCTAGAAGCTGAATTCCCAAATTATAGTATGAGAAAAACACTAACCTTATCTATGGGGAGGAGGTAAAACTCCTGCACCTCTCCATCCCCTATTATGGGCTTAAACTCCAAAGGAAGTTCCAAATCAAAGACAAACTGGCTTTCTGGAAACACACCCTCTTCATCCTCATATGTGTAGCTTGAAAATAAAATAAAACAAAGGCAGCTAAATTGTCTCTTTGAAAATCCAATTATGTAACTAACTGTTTCATAAAGCAATGATTCTCCAGAACAGGAGGTTCTTCCAGAGGTGTCACTGTGAGGCTGTGATCCAGCCACACCAAAGCTGCAGTATATCAACACCAGTACCGGTGCCCTTCTACCATTCTGACTACTAAAACGCATGTTTTCTTATACCCAGTATTTAATTCATTTTTATCACACTATTCCAATTAATGCAAAAACAGTGTTCACAGACTTGTGTTTGTTCTGCCTGTTATAGCAACACGATCGAGCTGCAGCTGCTGAGAGGTTCTAAGCAGCTGCGCAGGCTTTGAAGTGACAGATCTGTAGATCACAATCAAACAATCAACAATCAAAAATACAATGTAGAAATGTAAAAAGATATTGCAAATAAAAATAGTTCTGGTTTTATAGACAGAAGCTGTTTGATGGTTTTCTGTGGTACATCACAGCGGAATGAGCCTTTTCCACAGTGACTCCTGTTACTGTCCAGCAACAAATATACTGATAAAAATAACAAATTCAACTTCCACATTTTGTATACATACATGTATGTATGTATGTATGTATGTATGTATATATATATATATATATATATATATATATATATATATATATATATATATATATTAGGGGTGCAACGATACACAAAATTCACGGTTCGGTTCGGTTCGGTACTTTGGTGTCACGGTTCGATATTTTTTCGATACAAAAAAAATGTTCATGCCTTTTTAATTTGTCATTTATTAAAATTATAAATATATATTTTAACTCAAAAGTACAGTTTTTAAATTTAACCCTAACCCTTGTGCGTGTTTTTTATTTTGACAGCGAATGCGCACCTGCGGACCACTTATGTGCAGCCCTGGTTATTTAGCTCGTCATATTGCAGCCACAGAAATTCTTTTGTCCATGAAACCATAAAGCTGCACTTTCTTTTTGCCTTATAGTCTGATTTGTCATAACTTCTCCGTTTTGTGGTAAGCTTTTCTTTGGCTGTCACTTCTTCACCCTGACCTGTCTTATTTGGCTCAGCAGAACTAAAATATATATCGTGCTGCTTTTACACACGCACTCACATAAGCTCAGCGATTCTCTGCGCGATCAACCTCTCACATGTTTAAGCTGCGGGAGATTTCACTTGTCATGTTTGCATAGTAAGCTAACGATTAATAAGACGATGTCAGAGGAATTGGTGCACAAATTATCATCACTCACAGATCAGTGCTGTCGCTCTCTATACACAGTTCGCACGATTGCAAAGTGAAAGCAAAAAAACAAGCGCATATTGAAACGCGATTTCAATATGTCACATATTGACAGTGGCTCACCGATGCCAATGACATAAATACCCAGCTACATTTCTGAAAGAATGCAAAAGCATTGACATATATTTTTCCTTCCTACAATAGCCCGACGGGCAGGGAAGAGATAGATTTTGGTAGCCCGACTGAAAAAATTGCTAGCCCCAGGACGTCGGGCTAGCGATATTGCGAGCCCTGTATCTGATTGAGGAATCACTCATCTTTGGAAAAGAGAGTTTATTACAGAGAAATGGCTCTTTCCAAAATAAAAGCTATACTATCCGCTTCTTCTGGGCTATATTCTCAGCAGCATAAGGAGAATCATGTGCTAACAGCTGTCTAAATGACTCGGCTAAAGTTAGTAGCATGCTTGTTGTTTTTGTCTTTGCACTAGGATGATGTCGGCGTAAATGTGCAGTCATATTCGTTGTGTTCCCACTAGTGCTTTCAGGTTAATCTCGTTGAAATGACCTTAACGCCACAACACGGCAAATCTCCGTTAACGAGCTACCGCCGATCGCCCCGTGCATGGGGCTAGACGGCCAACACGTTAACGAGCTAACTGTGCTAACACACTAGTTCCCACCCATGTAATTGAGCATTGCATGGCACATCCAACATACTGTTTTACTTTAGTCCATGACTCGCTTACCTTCAGGGTCATACGTCACATGAAAACCAAAATAATTCCAAACGCCAGATCTGAATGAGGGTGGGGGAGGTCCATGTTGCAAGGAGAGCTTAACTTCTGTCTTGCTAGCTTGCCCTGCGCTCTTCCTTCTGACTATGCTGTCTGTGTTGAGCGCTCAGTGGATCTGCGCTCGACAGTGCAGCCTAGGCGTAGTCGTCGAACGCAGATTCACTGAGCGCTCAACACAGACAGCATCGTCAGAAGGAAAGTTGATAAAATAAATTACAAATGTTATATTGTTCGATACATATGCGTACCGAACCGAAAGCACTGTATCGAACGGTTCAATATCGATACGAATATCGTTGCACCCCTAATATATATAGGAGCAGAGGATCGCAAGTTCGATCCCCGCCTGGGGCGTCTGTATCCAGTAAGGGTCCTAAAGCTAGACCCCATATGCTAAGTGAGCCTACTGCAGACATGAGCGAGACACATAAATATGAAGGCTCGGTCGTCGCCCGGATCAACGAGGTCCGCGTCAGGTGTTGAGGAACCAGGGCACCCTGACGAGAAGCGGGCTACTAGAGACGAAAACAGGGCGTTGTTGGAATGCTACTACGCAAGTAACCCTGGCGGAATTGGTTACATGAATAGGATGAGGGACCTATGGATTCTTCGATACCCAACATCCACAATGACGGCGAAACAACTAGTAGCTCAGTGTTCCAACATTCGAAAGAAGGGACTACTCTCACAGCTAGAGATTGACGAGGTACAACATAAATGCTACGGCAAGGGGGAGCCAGGACGCCAGGTCAGGGGGGAGATTGGGTACAAAGCCCCAAGTGCGATAGGAGAAGGATCGTTGAGTGCGAGAGGAACTGACCTGAAAGATAGGATCATGGCCAAGCTTGAAACCTGGATCCCCCGTAGCCGGTTACCAAGATTACGTGAAGTACCCTCAGAAGGTCTGCTAGATGATGTTAATGCAGCACTACGGATGATACCTACAGCCACGCTTACCGACACTAACAAGCTGATCTACAATACGGCAGCAGTGATCAGTGAGATGCTTGGCTACAAGTTGAACAGCCACAAGGGGCAGTACCCTCCATGGAGAAGGAGGCTAGAGGGCAAGATCAAATTAGCACGGAGGGAGGTTAGCCAACTAACAGAATTGCAGAAAGGTGCGACAAAGAAGGTGCATAAAAAAAGTACAGCAAGCTGTCCATACCTGAGGCCTTGGAAACTGCCAAGCAAAGATTCACAGCCTTGGCCAGCTGCTTGAGGAGGTACACAAGAGATAGAAGGCAGGAGAATAAACCAGCTGTTCTCCACAGAACCAGCAAAGGTGTACTCTCAGTGGCAAGGGAACAATAAGAGAACAGCACCACCAAGGCTGGAGACGGAGCAATACTGGAAGAGCATATGGGAGAAGGACACAACCCATAACAGCAATGCTCAGTGGCTAGTGGATCTGAGGGCAGACCATAGCAACCTCCCTGAACAGGGTCCAGTAACCATCACGGTGGCAGACATCCAAGCAAGGGTCTCTAGTATGAAGAGTTGGACAGCACCAGGCCCCGACATGGTTCACGCCTACTGGCTGAAGAAGCTGACTGCCCTCCACGAGCATCTGGCAGCACATATGAACCAGCTGCTAGTTGACGAGAGACACCCGGAATGGCTAACCAAAGGTCGGACGGTCCTGATCCTCAAGGACCCCAAGAAGGGATGGGTCCCATCCAACTACCGACCAATAACCTGCCTCAGTACTACATGGAAGCTCCTGTCAAGCATCATATCGGCTAAGATGAACAGGCACATGGGTCAATACATGAGCGGGGCACAGAAAGGGATTGGCAAGAATACCAGAGGCGCAAAACACCAGCTACTGGTAGACAGAACAGTCAGCCGAGACTGCAAGACCAGGGTCACCAACCTGTGCACTGCCTGGTTGGTTACAAGAAGGCCTATGACTCAATGCCCCACAGCTGGATACTGGAATGCCTAGAATTGTACAAGATCAATGGGACCCTGAGAGCCTTCATCAGGAACTCAATGGGGATGTGGCGTACAACACTAGAGGCCAACTCCAAGCCCATAGCACAAGTCACCATCAAGTGCGGGATCTACCAAGGAGATGCTCTGTCCCCACTGCTGTTCTGCATAGGCCTGAACCCCCCTCAGTGAGATCATTAACAAGACTGGCTACGGATACCGACTATGGAACGGAGCAGTTGTCAGCCACCTCCTGTACATGGATGACATCAAGCTGTACGCCAAGAGTGAACGAGACGTTGATTCACTGATCCACACGACCAGAATATACAGCAATGACATCGGGATGTCATTCGGGCTGGAGAAGTGTAGTCGGATGATAACAAAGAGAGGGAAGGTAGTCAGAACTGAGGGGATCGAACTACTAGAAGGCAACATTGCAGACATAGAGGTAGGGATGGGTATCGTTTAGGTTTTATCCGATACCGGTGCCAAATCGGTACTTTTGAAACGGTGCCGGTGCTTAAACGGTGCTCGAACCGGTGCTTAAAGAATGGAGAACACAAACTTTGTCCAAAAACCTCTCATGTTCAGCTGGGTTTTTTTGTAAAAAGATAACAATGTGTGCCTTTTCTGCAGCTATGTGGCATATATGGCATCACTCTTGGCTGGAAGCAGTGCTTAATCAATGGAAAAAACACAAACTTTGTCCAAAAACCTCTCATGTTTAACTGTTTCCCACTTTTTCTTTGGTCATTTTAGCCTTTTTGGCCAGGGTGAAGGGAGTATCTGCCATCAAACAAGAAGACAGCCGCATGTAGCTATGATGATGTTTGCTAGTTCACCTCACATGCATTAATGTAATAACATGGTTAGCCTACTCAACGTAAATTACACACAAACAACATGAAGCTACTCACGCAGAGAAGAACGGCTGCTGCTGCATCATCATCCGTCATCATTTCTGCTACACTGGCAGGGCTAGGGGCCAGGACTCTATTCTTCGGGTTTTTGGGGGATGTTGCTCTGGGTCCGATAACTGGCAACCCACCCGACGTGCACGGTGTGAGGTCTCGCAGCAAGCTATCAAATACGGCGCATTTCTGGGCTTTTTAAAAAAAACGCTATGCGTCGCCAGGTGTTTCATCGGATTGAGGTGTTACCTCCTTTGCACAGTATCACAGTATCAGCTTAAAGCACTTGTTGCAGGCTGCTGAGTTTGCTTATTTTGCTGTGAAGTACAGCCAGACTTTTGACCGCTTCGCCTTGGACATTTTTAATCTGTAGCTCTGCTCTAACAGAACGTACGTACCCGGCCCCGCCTACTATCCTCGGAAACGTAAAATGATTGGCTAGAAGTGTATCACAGCTCAGGAAAAAAAAGCACCGAAATAAAGCACCGAAATGTGCGCTGCTTTTCGGTCTGGTTACTACCGTTTATGTCAGAACCGGTGCCACCGGTACCCATCCCTGTGTAAAGATGCCCCTGAGATAATCCAGCACATAACAGCAGGGTGCAAGATGCTAGCAGGCAGGGCATACATGGAATGCCATAACCAAGTGGCCAGCATAGTATACAGAAACATCTGTGCCGAGTATGGCCTGGAAGTTCAGAGGTCAAAATGGGAGACGCCCCCAAGGGTGGTGGAGAATGACCGAGCTAAGATCCTGTGGGACTTCCAGATACAGACGGACAAAATGGTGGTGGCTAACCACCACAAAACATAGTGGTGGTAGACAAACAGAAGAAGACGGCCGTAGTGATCGATGTAGCGGTTCTGAATGACAGCAACATCAGAAAGAAGGAACACGAGAAACTTGAGAAATACCAAGGGCTCAGAGAAGAGCTCGAGAGGATGTGGAAGGTGAAGGTAACGGTGGTCCCTGTGGTAATCGGAGCACTAGGTGCGGTGACTCCCAAGCTAGGTGAGTGGCTCCACCAGATCCCGGGAACAACATCGGAGATCTCTGTCCAGAAGAGCGCAGTCCTGGGAACAGCTAAGATACTGTGCAGGACCATCAAGCTCCCAGGCCTCTGGTAGAGGACCCGAGCTTGAAGGATAAACCGCCCGCAGAGGGTGAGCTAGGTGTTTTTATATATATATATATATATATCTCCACAGCCCCATCCCCCTTATTATGTGGGGATCTGGAGGCTCTGTTTTTGCCTTTTGATCTGTTACTGTGTAATCACTGTTAGTTGGAGTCTTTTCGGGAGATATGTCAGTAAGAAAACAAAGTGTAGACTACCCTTAGCGTTGTTCTTTAACCCCCTTCTTCTTAGCAGTGTATCAAGCTCACCTTACTGTTGCAACTGGACGAGCCTTCTTAGCTATGGCTGCTGGAACACAGGCTTCCTCCTGACACTCTTTGACCAGAGTGTGTTTGATGCCAACACCAGCAGCCAGCCCACCTGCTGCCTTTGAGGATACAAGCAATACGCTGAAGAAACTGAAGTGGAATAGCTTGACATGAGATGCTGCACCAATGCTTTCATCACACTGTCTCGTATGTCAGTGTTTCAGTCTATTCTTACCATGTTATCCAGGAGCCCAGGGTACGTCTGCTTGGTGTGGGAGCGCCGTGCCAACCACATACAAACCTCCTGACTGTCACTGACAGTGTAGCCATTGATATGAACTCCATACCGCTTCACCCCAAAGAGACCTGCAGTGTAGCAGCATGGTCTGCTCATACAGCTCAAACACAGGTATAATATAAAAGCCTGAGACGGTGCTCCAAAACCTACTTGTAGCTGCTCTTTCCATCCACATCAAAGGGCAGTCTGAAAATCTGGGCATTACACTGTATTTCTGAAAGAACAGATGTTTTAGTGTTATAAGTGAGAACATGTAAGTTGATTTAACCTTGAACATTTTTTCACACCTTCCACCTATATTTAAGACAGTGAAACTATCTTGCTTTGCCCTTTTCATTCCACCTGCTTATAACCATTCAGAGAAGTAAACAACTGAACCCAAAGCCAAAATGTAATGCAATGCAATTTGGTTAGCATGGTGGTTAGGACTCTTGCCACACAGCAAGAAGCTGCTGGGCTTGACTCCACCATCTGGCGGGGCTTTTCTTTATGAAGTTTGCATGTTATCCTTGTGTCTGCATGGGTTCTCTCCAGGTTCTCCGGCTTCTTCCACCAGTCAAAGTCATGCAGTTAGTGGGATTATTTAAATAGATACATTTACATAATCCCATAATCCCACACAACATCCAGCCCTTTATGGGCTGGATGTTGTGTGGGATTGTGTAATTGTGTAATTGTGTAATTTTCTTCTCCTACAGTCAGATCAAACTGATGCTTTTCTACTTGGTCTTAAATCCTCATAAGCAGGGTTTTTAATCAAATACTGCTAAGGCATTACCTTTGCCTTCATTAACACTGTGCTAAATCTTGGAGCTAATTTGACCAGCACATGTCCTTTAACATGCACTTTAATAAAATATGTGGGAGTGCTTTTTTTTTATTTGCAAGATATTGCAAAAAATTAGAAACATCATTTCTCAGAGTGATGTTGAAAAGCGTGTTCATGTTTATTAATTCTAGGCTGGACTATTATACTTTATTATTATCTGAGCAATCTAATCACTATATGCATGTGTATATATATATATATATTAGGGGTGCAACGATATTCGTATCGATATTGAACCGTTCGATACAGTGCTTTCGGTTCGGTACGCATATGTATCGAACAATACAACATTTGTAATTTATTTTATCAATTTTCCTTCTGACGATGCTGTCTGTGTTGAGCGCTCAGTGAATCTGTGTTTGACTACTCCGCCTAGGCTGCACTGTCCAGCGCAGATCCACTGAGCGTTCAACACAGACAGCATAGTCAGAAGGAAGAGCGCAGGGCAAGCTAGCGAGACAGTGGTTAAGCTCTCCTTGCAACAGGCAAATTGAACCTCATTCAGATCTGGCGTTTGGAATTATTTTGGTTTTCATGTGACATATGACCCTGAAGGTAAGCGAGTCATGGACTAAAGTAAAACAGTATGTTGGATGTGCCATGCAATGCTCAATTACATTGGTGTGAACTAGTGTGTTAGCGCAGTTAGCTCGTTAACGTGTTGGCCGTCTAGCCCCATGCACGGAGCGATGGGTGGTAGCTCGTTAACGGAGATTTGCCGTGTTGTGGCGTTAAGGTCATTTCAACGAGATTAACCTGAAAGCACTAGTGGGAACACAACGAATATGACTGCACATTTACGCCGACATCATCCTAGTGCAAAGACAAGTGGAAGCAGACAACAAAAAGCAAGCATGCTACTAACTTTAGCCGAGTCATTTAGACAGCTGTTAGCACATGATTCTCCTTATGCTGCTGAGAATATAGCCCAGAAGAAGCGGATAGTATAGCTTTTATTTTGGAAAGAGCCATTTCTCTGTAATAAACTCTCTTTTCCAAAGATGAGTGATTCCTCAATCAGATACAGGGCTCGCAATATCGCTAGCCCGACGTCCCGGGGCTAGCGATTTTTTCAGTCGGGCTACCAAAATCTATCTCTTCCCTGCCCGTCGGGCTATTGTAGGAAAAATATATGTCAATGCTTTTGCATTCTTTCAGAAATGTAGCTGGGTAATTATGTCATTGGCATCGGTGAGCCACTGTCAATATGTGACATATTGAAGTCGCGTTTGAATTTGCGCTTGTTTTTTTGCTTTCACTTTGCAATCGTGCTAACTGTGTATAGAGAGCGACAGCACTGATCTGTGAGTGATGATAATTTGTGCACCAATTCCTCTGACATCGTCTTATTAATCGTTAGCTTACTATGCAAACATGACAAGTGAAATCTCCCGCAGCTTAAACATGTGAGAGGTTGATCGCGCAGAGAATCGCTGAGCTTATGTGAGTGCGTGTGTAAAAGCATTTCAGTTCTGCTGAGCCAAATAAGACAGGTCAGGGTGAAGAAGTGACAGCCAAAGAAAAGCTTACCACAAAACGGAGAAGTTTTGACAAATCAGACTATAAGGCAAAAAGAAAGTGCAGCTTTATGGTTTCATGGACAAAAGAATTTCTGTGGCTGCAATATGATGAGCTATATAACCAGGGCTGCACATAAGTGGTCCGCAGGTGCGCATTCGCTGTCAAAATAAAAAACACGCACAAGGGTTAGGGTTAAATTTAAAAACTGTACTTTTGAGTTAAAATATATATTTATAATTTTAATAAATGACAAATTAAAAATGCATGAACATTTTTTGTATCGAAAAAATATCGAACCGTGACACCAAAGTATCGAACCGAACCGAACCGTGAATTTTGTGTATCGTTGCACCCCTAATATATATATATATATATATATATATATATACATATATATATATATATATATATATATATATATATATATATATATATATATACACATATATATATATATATATATATATATATATATATATATATATATACACATATATATATATATATTCACACTAGAGCCCAACTTCAAGCCAATATCACAAGTTAACATCAAGTGCGGGATCTACTGCTGTTCTGCATAGGCCTGAACCCCCTCAGTGACACCGTTAACAAGACTGGCTACAGATACTGGCTACAGAATGGAGCTGTTGCCACCTCCTCTACATGGATGAAATTAAGCTGTATGCCAAGAGTGAACGTGACATTGATTCATTGATCCACACCACCAGGATCTATCTACAGGAACGACATCGGAATGTTGTTAAGACTGGAGAAATGTAGTCTGATGATAACAATGGAAGGTAGCCAGAACTGACAGGATTGAACTACCAGAAGGCAACATTGCAGACATAGAGGACAGCTACAGGTATCTGGGGATCCCACAGGTAAATGGGAACCATGAAGAGGCCGCTAGGAAAGCTGCAACCACTGAGTACCTGCAGAGGGTCAGGCAAGTCCTGAGGAGTCAACTGAATGGTAAGAAAAAGATCCAGGCTATCAACACCCCGTGATCAGGCACCCTGCTCGGTTAATAAGCTGGCCAAAGGAGCCACTGACATCAAGACCAGGAAACTTCTGACCATGCATGGAGGGTTTCACCCCAAGTCCAGCACCCTGGGGCTGTATGTTAAGCGTAGGGAAGGAGGCCGGGGACTAGTGAGTGTCCACAGTCCAGGATGAGGCAACGAACATCCATGAATACATCAGGAAGAAGGGGGCCATCTTCCTGACTGCGTGCTCAGTGAATACCTCAGGCAGCAGAAACCCAAGAAAGTAAAGGAAGAGGAGAAACCATCATGGAAGGACAGGCCCCTGCACGGTATGTACCACTGGCAGATAGCGGAGGTGGCTGATATCCAGAAATCCTACCAGTGGCTGAAAAAGCTGGACTAGAAGACAGCACAGAGGCACTAATGAGGACTTCCAGGTTATACTCGGCACAGATGTTCCTGTATACTATGCCAGCCACTTGGTTATGGTGCTCCATGCCGGCTAGCATCTTGCACCCTGCTGTTATGTGCTGGATTGTCTCAGGGGCATCTTTACACAACCTGCATCTGGAGTCTTGCCTGGTGTGGTAGACCCCAGCCTCTATGTGCTCAGAGCTTGTTCCTGTGCTGCCATGATTAGTGCATCTGTGCTGTCTTTCAGTCCGGCTTTGTCCAGCCACTGGTAGGATTTCTGGATGTTAGCCACTTCCTCTATCTGCCTGTGGTACATACCGTGCAGAGGCCTGTCCCTCCATAATGGTGCCTCCTCTTTCTCTGCATTCTTGGGTTTCTGCTGCCTGAGGTATTCATTGAGCAAGTGAATGAAGGCTCTTAGGATCCTGTTGACCTTTTATAGTTCTAGGCATTCCAAGATCCAGGTGTGCGGCATCGAGCCACAGGCCTTCTTGTAATCAATCCAGACAGTGCATAAGTTGGTCAGCCTGGTCTTGCAGTCTCAGGCAACTGCTCTGTCTACCAATAGCTCGCGTTTGGCTCCTCCTCTTGCCAATCCCTTTCTGTGCCCCGCTATCGAGCTATGTGTCTGTTCGTCTTAGCTGCTATGATGCTTGACAGGAGTTTCCATGTGGTACTGAGGCAGGTTATTGGCCGGTAGATGGATGGAACCGGTTCCTTCTGGGGGTTAACCATTCTGGGTGTCTCTCATCCACTAGCAGCTGGTTCATTTGTGCTGTCCAACTCTTCATACTGGAGACCTTTTCTTGGATGTCTGCCACTGTAATGGTTACTGGTCTCTGTTCAGGGAGGTTGCTGGGGTTTGCTCTTAGATCCACTAGCCACTGAGCATTGCCGTCATGTGTTGTGTCCTTCTCCCATATGCTCTTCCAGTATTGCTCAGTCTCTGTATACCTTGGATGGTTCTGCCTTCTATCTTTCTGGTGTACCTCTTAAAGCGGCTGGCCAAGGCTGTCAGTCTTTCCTTGGTAGTTTCCAAGGCCTCAGGTAGAGACAGCGTGCTGTACTTCTTAGGCACCTTCTTCATCGCACCATTTTGCAGCTCCTATAGTTGGCTAACTTTCCTCCGTGCTTCCTTGATCTTGGCCTTTAGCCTCCTTTTCCATGGACTGTACTGCTCCTTGTGGCTGTTCTACTTGTAGCCAAGCACCTCATTGATCACTGCTGCCATGATGTAGATCAGCTGGTTAGTTGCAGATGGTTGCAGTAGGTATGGTCCATAGTGCTGCATTCACATCACCTAGTAGATCCTCAAAGGGTATTTTACGTAGTCTTGGTAATCGGCTACAGAGAGTCCAGGTTTCAAGCTTTGCAATGTTCCTGTTTTTCAGGTCAGTTCCCAATCTCAGGTGGGCTGTTCCCCCCTTGCCGTTGCATGTGTGTGTGTGTATATAAAAAATAAAAATAAAAAAAATACTATTTTGCTATATCATATAGTACTCTGAAACTGAAGTGCATGATCCTGCTGTATAACCCATACAACATGATAATGTTCTAATACACTTGCAAGTCATGACAAATGGTTTGCACTGCAGTTCTCATTGCCAAGGGTAGCACAACCAGTTCTTAGGTTTAGAGGACAAATGAACCTCTTTTCCACTAGTACCTACTCATCTTGAGTCAACTCAACTAGACTCAACTTGGATTAGGTTGTTTTCCAATATAACTGAATACCATACCAATATGTTCACACTGTGGGAGTTAGCTAGCTGGGAAAACCTCTTACCAGCTCACATCAAGAACATTTGTGTGGTAGCTATTACATCCTTGGAGACACAGCTTGTCCCTTGCAAAGCTTGTTCTTGAAACCATTTCATGACACTGGACATTTAAAAAAGAAAATCATTTGAGCATGGCTGGTTATTGATAATGCTTTCAGCAGACTGAAGGGAAGGTGCCGTTGCCTTCCTAGTCATGTCCCCACAAACGTACTCCTGTTTAATGTCACTATGAATTTTGACAATAAAGTTGTGTTCTGTCTCCATCTTTGTTTCTAAGTTTTATTTTTCCTGGTGACCAAGATTCAGTGATACAAATTAAATGTTAAAAGATACATTTAACTTGTTTGTGTTATGTTAAATCCTATTAAACACTAACAGAGTTATAGGAAATGCCGACACCAGTATGACACAGTTTCTTGATATACTGTTGCAATAACTAAAATGTGCAATATCTTCTGCATTGGCGCATCCAATAATATAGTGTTTTTTGTGATGACTTTACCTGGCGAAGAAGATTATTTCTTTTGGTTACTTTTTATTACAAATGAGCTGTCATTGCACCAAAATTTCACTGATAATTGTTTGGTTCATACTTTTTTCCTACTGGTGTTGTAACAGACACCCCCCCCCCCCCCAAAAAAAAAAACAACAAAAAAAACTCACATACACAATGGTCACTGAATTCTTTATTATAGTCAGCAGCAAAATCCAAACGATTTACAATGTGCAAAATGAAGGCTGAAAAGTTAAACTATATACATTTATTGCATTCATGATGTAAAAATACTGGTGACTGCCAGTGCTACCCCTCAGCCTCCTACTAGCCACACCTATGGTATTAATTTCAAAATCCTACATTTTTGAGTTATTGCTTTCACAAGATTTTCAGAAAACTTGACCTCTGACCTTTCAAGTCAAGGTCACTGAGATTTAAACCTGTCCCAGATTTTTAGTAGTTGCACCTATGGTTTCAATTTAAATGTCCTACGTGACTTCCTTCTTGAGTTATCACATTTACAAAATTAGGAGTCCATGCTGCACGCTCGCCAACAGGGTGACGACGATACCACATCAGCCTTTCATAGCTGAGGGGTAAAAATGTCACTCATGCTGGCAACTCATTGCCTGTACAAGCTCACCCAGCACAAAGAGGAATGCCTGGATGAAGGTAGCACTCTGTAATCTCCTTCCTCTGGAAGATGGCTTCTTGCTCCATTGCCTTACATCTCTCACTGAGAAGCAAATCGATTGTGCTGTTCATGGTGGGCCAGATTTAGGACACTGAGCATGCATCTCTTCAAGTACACTTGTCAGGTCCGGTTTGGTGTGGGTCCTCTTCCTCTTGCGAAAGGCAGAAATGGGAGATGGTTAATGAAAGCCAGTTTAACAACAATATTGTGGAAATGCACTTGGAGCTAAAAATATTTTGTTCTTGGAAGTGACTACTTGGAGTTAGAGTTGATAGTTAACCATCTAGGTTATTGTCTGCATATAGGAGACAATGGTATTACCTTTAAAATATTCTTGTGAGTTCAAAGTGAGGATAATTAGCATAAAAGACGCATTAACCCATAAAGAACTCACCATCCTCATTATGGTTTCCAACAATGCTGTAGCCGAGTCAAGCCCAATCTTCCTCCTGTTGCTTGCCGGTCAGTGCCTGCAGATGCAGTCCATTTGATTGAACCATTTCCAATCGAACCACTCTGACTGTGGTGGTCCTTGATGGTCCTGCAATCGCTTTTATATTTGATAGGTTTTTGTTGAGATTGCTCTTGTACGTCCTCTGGTATCCCTGAGCAGCCATCAGCTCACAGATCTCCTGGTACACATTCTCATTTCAGGTTGTTCTGCCTGGTTCCTGCTATCATCAGTCACCAAGACCAAATAAATATGCATATCATGATTGGTCTAAGGTATTGGTTTTTGCGTAGACACTTCCCCAATTACAAAAATGGCAGGTTTGATTTTTGTGAAGGACTTGCTTTTATGTGACATTGAGTCAGTGGTTCCCAAACTTTTTTTTTCACTAGGCTCCTTTGTTTTACAAGAAAATCTTCGCACAGCCTCCTAAACTGCAGCCTATTTGTTGAATCAGAGGTTAGATCAATGAACTGTTCCTCCTTGGATGTGCTGAAGTCAGCAGGGGCTGTTCATCATATTTTCTTGTCTTTGGCTTGGAACGAAGTTAGTTTGGCGATGCTTCATCTTCTGCTTTGCATTTGCGTGGGAGCCCCCCCACAGCACTGAGTGATGTCACTGACTGGCAATCGGTGGAATGCAGTCTACCAATGTCACATTTTTGGATCGACTCTGCTCACTTGGAATCCCAACAGATAGTAAAAAAGTACCTGGAATAAGGAACTACTACCCAATGGAAAACCCAAAAAACCGAGTCGAGCCAAGTGGAGCCAAGTAGGTACTAGTGGAACAGAAATATGACTCTTCCCCCCCCCCCCCCACACACACACTTTCACTTAGGCCTAGGCACATAAAAACTAATGCTAAGAAAGGTGGCAAAAACATTTTCAAAGCAGTGTTTATTGTAGGGCATAGGCCTAGAAATCAAAACACACTTTATAGCTGGAATTGGAGTCACAAAATTTTAAAAAAATTCACTTTCATGTTGGATTTAGAAAACAGGACAAATTGTATCACAAAACAGAGGACAGTGTAATCCACCCACAACGCCAAAGGTTTGTAGGAACCCTTCAGTTCCTACAAACACTACTTCCTCTACATTTGCGCGTACTTGAGTCTCAGATGTTGCAGTGAGGACACACTTGCAAACAATGTTCCCTCTAAGCTGCGCGCGTGCGCAATTGCGCACTGCTGGCGCGGTCTCTGCACACAAAAAATCTGCGTTGCGCACAAAAAAAAATTACAATTGAAACTTAACAATTCTGTTTTGCAGTGTTAGTCAGTAAGTGACTGGCTGCGCCCGTGTAAGTGGGCTAAAGCAGTTAATTAAAAGTAGTCTAACATAAATGTAAATGCTGTAATTTGCTTATTTTAATAAACCATATAATTTGGATGGATTCGATGCTGGCGTGACCACAGTAGACATGTCTGCTGTTGCTCACAGTGGTCCAAGGGACCGCTCAGGGAGTTTGTGTGTTCGCTCAGACACGTGAAAAATTAGAGGGAACGTTGCTTGCAAAGTTGAAAGGTTTTTAGTAAATTCTGACTTTGGCACAGGGCTGGGGGTCAGGCTTGGTTTTACAACTCGTGATACAGTTGGCCACGGGTAAAGAGTATGTAATGCTTCCAGTGAAAAACCACACAAAGACACGTTTGACTTGCGCGCCTCACCTCATCTCTCCATCCTTTAAGGCAGGTTAAAGAGGGCTCCTGTCTGAGAGCTTGCAGTACATGACTTACAGCCTCGGATCTCTTTTCGTACGAGTCCAGGCCGTGGCAGAGGGTCACTGCACCCTGGTGTGGCGGACTGAACACGTCTGGATAGCGTGCTAAAAGCGAAGCTACGTGAGGAGGTATCCAGCCGACCTGGGCTCCTTCAATCTCAAAACGAAAGCAGCTTGAACGACACGAACCTGTGGAGAGAAATATAGACGTGGTTACTTATCAAACTGCCTTCATCCGTTTCATCCTTTCTCTTACTGTCACCCGCATACCTGGTAAATAAAAGTTATTCATTTTACGGAGGAGCTGGAGTATGTTTTCTGCCCAAGAACAACTAGCCATTTTAAATGTCTTTAAATAACTGCACACACAACTCAGCTGCTAGCACTGTAGCCACTCTACTGCGCATGCCCACGATACAGCTGCTGTTGTGAGATTTCTCCCTGAGATCTGCTTGTCAGGCAGCACTTCCACTGACCCGCTGGGTAACGGGAAAAATGACGGCAACAAAAAGGTCACTGAAGTAAAGATTCTTATTTTATTTTATTTTTTTGCCCATTCACATCTCATCTCCATCATTTTATCATGAGGTCTCCCCCCCACTAGTGCTATGCGATGATATTGCAAATTTTGGTAGTGATCCGATACAGGGCCTGCATATCAATACTGATACTGTAACTTATAAAGGCAGCTTATTTCGAGGAGAGCAGCCATGATCTTCATACATTTGCAAATTTGCAAACACATTATAATGACTACTAAGTCACTGTTATTTCCACTAACCTCCCCGTTCATATTCGCACTGCCGAGTCTATCCAGTCTTTTAAATTACGTCTTAAAACTTATTTTTTTACTTTGGCTTTTGATTCTGTCTAGTTGGCTGTTTTAGCTTGTTGCGTTGTTACCTATTGTTTGTTGTCCTCTTCTATTGTTTGTTTTAACTGTCTCATGTTTTTATTGACTGTGAAGCACTATGGTCAACACTGTTGTTTTTAATATGTGCTATATAAATAAATTTTGATTTGATTTCAGAATCAGAATCAGAATCAGAATACTTTATTGATCCCTGGGGGAAATTATTTTTTGTTACAGTGCTCCATTTTAAACCAACATTAAGACAAGACAGACAATACACTAACTAAGAATAGTACAATATATACATATATATACATACATACATACATAAGTCACTCATAAATAAATAGTTGGAAAAGAAACATGTGTAGTTGTAGCAGCAAACAGTGTGTTAAGTGGATGCGTTGTACAGGGAGATGGCCACAGGCAGGAATGATTTCCTGTGTCGTTCAGTGGTGCTTTTCGGTAATCTCAGTCTCTCACTGAACGAGCTCCTGTGACTGACCAACATGTCATGGAGTGGGTGGGAGGTGTTATCCAACATTGTCTTTATCTTGGACAGCATCCGCCTCTCCGACACCACCTTGAGGGAGTCCAGCTCCATCCCCACAACATTACTGGCCTTACGGATCAGTTTATTAAGTCTGTTGGCATCTGCGACCCTCAGCCTGCTCCCCCAGCATGCAACAGCATAGAGGATCGCACTGGCCACAACAGACTCATAGAAAATCCTCAGCATTTTCTGGCAGATGTTGAAGGACCTCAGTCGCCTCAAAAAATAGAGACGACTCTGGCCCTTCCTGTAAAGTGCTGTGGTGTTTTTAGCCCAGTCCAGTTTATTGTCAATGTGTACTCCAAGGTATTTATAGTCCTCCACAATGTCAACACTGACCCCCTGGATTGAAACAGGGGTCAAGTGTTTCCTGGTCTTCCTGAAGTCCACGATTAGTTCCTTGGTCTTTGCCACGTTGAGCTGCAGATGATTCTGCTCACACCACGTGACAAAGGAGTCGACCACAGCCCGGTACTCTGTCTCATCATCCCTGCTGATGCATCCAACCACCGCAGAGTCATCAGAAAACTTCTGAAGATGGCAGGTCTCTGTGCAGTGGCTGAAGTCTGTGGTGTAGAGGGTGAAGAGGAAGGGGGAGAGGACAGTCCCCTGTGGTGCCCCTGTGTTGCTGATCACCTTGTCAGACACACACTGTGGGAGACGTACATATTGTGGTCTTCCTGTCAGGTAATCAACAATCCAGGACACCAGAGAAGCATCCACCTGCATCGCTGCTAACTTATCACCCAGGAGGGTCGGCCTGATGGTGTTGAAAGCACTGGAAAAGTCAAAAAACATGACCCTCACAGTGCTCGCCGGCTGGTCCAGATGGGTGTAGACACGATTGAGCAGGTAGATGATGGCGTCCTCAGTTCCGAGACGAGGCTGATAAGCGAACTGAAGGGGATCCAGGTGTGGTCTTACTATGGGTCGCAGCTGGTCCAGGATGAGCCTTTCCAGGGTCTTCATGATGTGGGAGGTCAATGCCACGGGCCTGTAATCCTGGGGGCCACGTGGCGTCTTTGGTACAGGGACGAGGCATGATGTCTTCCACATCACCGGGACCCTCTGCAGACTCAGACTCAGCATAAACAGTTTATGAAAGACTCCACACAGCTGGGGGGCACAGGTCTTGAGGACAAGGGGACTCACTCCGTCTGGTCCAGCAGACTTGCCTGAGTGAAGTCTCCTCATTTGCATCTCAATCTGGTATTGAGTGAAGGTGATGGGTGGGGGAGGGGTGTCAGGAATCTCACAGGAGGCAACAGCGCCATGTGAAGAGAGAGGCTGGCACAGTGGTGTGGCTCTGGATTCCAGGCTGACTACAGGTGAGGTTGTGGGGGTAGGAGCAGACACTGTGGTGTCGAATCTATTGAAAAACAGATTCAACTCATTGGCTCTATTCTCACCTCCCTCAGTTCCCCTGCTGTTGGTTGGCCTGAATCCAGTGATGGTCTTCATGCCCCTCCACACCTCTCTCATGCTGTTCTGCTGGAGTTTCCACTCCAGCTTCCTCCTGTAATTGTCCTTAGCCTCTCTGATCTTGTCCTTTAGTAACACCTGGATCTTCCTCACCTCCTCTTTGTTGCCCCCTCTGAAAGATTATTAAGATTTGATTTCCACAATAATTAATTAACACAATAAACACACCTTTTAACCTTTAGTGTATTTTAAAACTTTTTTAAAAACTATTAACCTGGATTTTTAATGTGTCTGCCCTCAAAATACTTGGGGGCAGTTTCTCCTCTTTAAATGTGCTCTGTACATAAAATAGACTTGACAGTCAACACAATATATTTATATATTCCTTATGTGGTGAGAGCAGGAAGGTAGTTCCTGGAGGATGATGGAATTGATACCATCTAATAGAAAACCTCTGGGACTTTATTTTTGGTCTATCCAACACCACCAGGTTACACCTCAGACTGTTTTGGAGCTCAGTGATTTCCTGGTCCATATGTGGGAGGAGACTCCAGGACTCCATTGGTTGTCTCAATAGGACCATGCCCTGATGTTGTTAGACATGCTTACAAACCTCGTTGTTTGCCTATTGTTGTTTGTTATCAACATTATCCTAGCCTAATGATAATAAGCCCCAAATCTGCTAAGTCTTTGGTGATTGATGCACTTGCATGTTTTCAGGAACAAATTAATTTCATTTATGTTTGCTGATAACACCCATAAATGTCTTGTTTAATCTCTTACTTTAGAAAATTCTGAAACTTCTGTGCTGCTATGGCTGCTAGTGTGTGCTGCCAATTTCTATTGCAAGGCTCTGTGATCTGGCTTTGTTGCAAAATAAATAAATACATTTTAGAAAAGTAATAATCCTTTTGTTCTCATGCTTATAGCATTTAACTGTTTCCTTCTTATTATTAGCAAGAACAATTAGCTGTACAAAAACTTATAGAAACTTAGTAAATATAGAAACATGTAAAAAGTCTTGATAGCTTTCTTATTTTTTAATTGTAATGCTCCTAAGAGAGAACCTTGGGAATGGAGCAATCACTGAACAGAAAATACAACACACATGCGCGCACACACGCACGCATAGGATAGGACTGCAAAGGAAGCCACAAAGAGTCTTTCAGCTGATCTCGCCAAACAGACTCTGTTAGGACAAGGATGAAGGGCATAACAAGACAAGGAATATAGGAAAGGTGGTGAGAGCACTGAAAGGAAGATATGAAGGGACAGTGCTTTTACAAAATTCAAAGGAAAACAGAGAAACGAGAAGCACAAGAAAGAACAGCAGAGAGGAGACAGTCATATCTGGACTTAGACTTGGACACACTGGTTTAAACAGAAAAATACCACACAGGAAAATGTGTCTGCAGTGGAGAACCATAGAACATGTTTTATTGCAATGCTGAAAATATGAGGGTATGCATAGACAACTGATCCAAAAACTGAAATGAAACTGGACCTTATTGATTTATTTATAAAGAACTGAAGACGTGAAAACTATCAGGCTATATTTCATTTTTAAGACAGCCTAATTTGTTAGGTAGCTTCTGTTTTTTGTATTTTGTGGCATTTCAGCCTCCACACCAATGGAGGGCAGTAATGTACCATCTGGGAGCGCCAACCACCAAGAAAAATAACAAAGGAAGAAGAACTATACAGAAAACTATTCATGCTAGCTGGGTACGAGCAGGAAATCTTAATTGTATTTGTTTTCAAATTTAGGCTTCAAAAATAGAGCGACAGTTTTCTGTATGAAGACGAAAGGAGACGGATATCATCAGCTTTATATTTTGACAGTAATTTACTGGAATAGGTTCAGATTTACTAGATAGCATCCTTTCTGTCGGGACGACACCAACACACCGTTTTCAACATTACGTCCCAAGGCCAAGGTAAGCTTATTCAGCTCCCTCTATAATACTCTAATCTGCGGGAGCGTCGTTACATCCTGTTCGATCAGGCCAAGAAAGCAAACACGTTCAGTTCATTTCAATATGTTAGTTAGTTTGTTGCAAACAAATTCAAACCCCAACAATTTAATTCCGTCACAAAATAGTGATGTCTCCTGTAGTTTTTCCAGTGTAGACAAAGTACACAGTAGATGCTGTCAGTGTTTACTACAGCTAGCAGCCATTTAGCCCCGTATACAGTTACGGACGCTCTGCAGTCATTCCCAGTATTACTGGAATAATTCTGCACATTCCCACCCTTCTCTGAACTATGGTGTGTTTTTGCTATAGTCAGGAGATCATTTATTCTAATTACTAAATCTTTTACAACATTATACAATCAGTAACATCTGTCCACCCCCTGCTGTCACCTGTCTGTAGGTGAGCTCCTCCGAGTCTTCATGGCTTCATCAGAGGTAAACATGCAGGAAATGAATGAGGTTGTGATCGTCACCTTACCGGAGTCGGGGAGCGCGGACCTCCCCTCTGTGGCAGAGGAGGATAAAGCAGTGCTGGTCACTGCAGAGTTGACCCCTCAGACCGGGTAACACATACTCACTGCACACATGGCCTTGTGGTCAAAATGTAAAATAAATGGGAAGGGGCAAATTTACTGAAAGATATAAGATGAGTAATAGTGAGATAGAAATGCAAAACTGCTATAAAGAGACAAACAGGTCCAAAGATGAGCAAGATGTCGACAAAAACACAAAATAAAAATATGCAAAAGTGCACGCTACAAAGAAATGCAACAAACACAGAAATGTAAAATCACTGAACATGTACAAAAATGGAAAATAAATAAAATAAAATGACTGTCATACAAAGTGAGAGAGATACAACATTAAAAATAAACTCAAACAACTGTAATAGGATGCAGAATAGCTACATAAAGAACAGAAATACTGTAGGTGGACTGCCAACTCCACTTACTTGACAGTCATATATATACAAAATAACATATTGTACATGAAATCACATACAGCAGATGTACTGATATGCAGAAGTTTGCTGTTTTTTCCCCCTCAGGGAGAATGTCCTCACAGTAGCACCAATGGAAGCAGAGGCCATCAGAGCAGATTCACTGGCAAAGGAAGACGCAGTCATTGGTAATTTGAACTGAACTTTTCTTTATTAGCTTCAGCTGGATTAATTTTTCTTGTTTTCCACTTTGTTTGCATAATTTTCTGTAAAGAATAAACTGCCGTGCCATTTTTCACTCTTCTGAATTTTTCAGAAGTAAATAAAAGAACGTGTAAGTGATGGTTTACTTTACAGTTTACTATGTGTCCTTATGAAGATGTTTGCATCTCTGTCTTTGCAGTGAAATTAAGTGAAGAGGTGGATGTGGAAGCTGACGTGTTCTACCCAATCACATGCGGAGACGTCAAAGCCACTCTGATCTGGAAGAAATTCGTCTGCCCTGGGATAAATGTGAAATGTGTCCAGGTACACAGTCGTTTTTAAAGCACTTAGCTTGTCCTAAATCTACACTGACTTGTTTTTCTTTCCTCTCTGATCAGTTCAATGAGCAGCTCATCAGCCCAAAGGAGTTTGTGTGTTTAGCAGGGAAATCCACTCTGAAAGACTGGAAGAGAGCTATCCGACTCAATGGCACCATGCTCAGGTCTGGACTTGTTATTAATAGACAGTAACTGTAATGGATACAAACCCCACTGTGCAGTATATTTTTCAACACAATGTAATTTGAGAGAATCCAGTATTTAACCTTTTCAGAGTGCTTGTGTGCAGGACTTCTTATAGCTGCCTTCATCAGACTTGATCGTGTTACATTGTGTGTTAGTTTGCGATCTCAAATCAGCCCTTTGTACTGTCGTCACCTCGCTGGGCGGGCGGGTGCCGTGGACACCTAAGTTTGTGAATGCAGTAATTGGAGAAAGAGGCAACGTAGGAGCTTCAAATTGACAACATAGGTGATTTCACTAAAAATCGTGCACAGGTTTGAATCTCAACACACCCACTGGTCGGACATGTTGACGCTTACATATGAAAGATCTAGCCAGGATCTGGCCTGATGGCTCGATTTTCCCCCGATATTTAAAATCTTTCACACAAGTTAGCCATCATATGATTCCTTCCAGCGTGGGCTGTAATATGATGAGTCTGTCTCAGGTGTAATATGAGAGTATTTAGGTAAAATGAATGGTGCCTGAAATCATGTGGCATCACTGAGCGGCTTAAACTTCCTCTCACTCTCATAACTGGGTTCAACCCATACAAAGGCTAAGTCTCTTTACTCCACCTTTAACATCATCATGTCTTCTGCAAAACTTTGACTTTAATAATAATAATAAAAATAATAATAACAATAGACTTTATTTGAGGGCGCCTTTAAAAAGCCAAGGTCACCTTACAAAGAACAACATTAATAAAAGGAGCAATAGTCATTAAATACATAAAGAAAGTTAAAATTGCAAAACAGAACTTGATAAAAGATAAAAATCAGCACTAACGCGAATGAGCCAGTTTGAACAGATGTGTTTGGAGCTGTGACTTAAATACAGGAAGAGAGTTTATATTTCTAATGGCTGGAGGCTCTGCTCCTCGGAGTGTTGAGACGTGAGGACGGAACAGTAAGATGAATAGCAGATGAGGATCTGAGAGGGCGGGAAACAGTGATGATATGGAGCAGGTCACACAAATAGGAAGGAGCAGATTTATGGATACACTTGTACGTGAGAAGTAAGATTTTAAAGTTTATCCTTCTATGGGCAACCAGTGAAGCTGCTGAAGAACTCGGGTAATATGAGCTCTGGACGGAGTACGAGTTAGAAGTTGGAGTTTATGAAGGGACCTTTTAGGGAGACCAAATAGGAGGGAATTGCAGTAATCAGTACGGGACGTAATAAGACTATGGACAAGGATGGCCGCAGCATGGGTAGGAGGGAAGGGGCGGAGTCGGTTATTATTACGTAAGTGGAAGTATGCAGACAGGGTTATGTAACTAATGTGAGGCTGGAATGAAAGAGTATTATCAAGTATGACACCCAAACTCTTAACCTGAGGGGAGGGAACGGTGGGAGAACGTTCAATGTTAATGGAAAAACTGTGGGATTTGGTTAAGATAGAGGCCGTGCCAATGAGTAAAACTTCAGTTTTATTACTGTTAAGTTTAAGAAAATTGGAGGAGAACCAGGATCTAATCTCGATAAGACAGTTTGAGAGGGAGGTAAGTGGGACGGATGAATTGGGTTTAGAAGAAATGTAGAGCTGGGTGTCATCGACATAACAGGGAAAATGTATATTATATTTTCAGAATATATGTCCAAGAGGGAGCATGTAAATAATGAATAAAAGAGGCCCTAATACTGAACCCTGGGGCACACCAGCAGAAACAGGATAGAGACTTGAAGAGCGTGATTTCAATTGGATAAACTGAGTGCGGTCTGAGAGATACGAGGCTATCCAAGCAAGGGGTGGGGGGTGTATGTGGGGATATTGTGAGAAATGGTATCAAACGCTGTCAAGAAGAATGAGGATATATAGGAGACCAGAATCAGCTGCCATCAGAAGGTCATTGGTAATCCAGAAGACAGGCTTTAACTAACACAGTGGGAAGAGGGTCAAGGTGACAGGTGAAGGATGTAGATTTTTTTAATAAGATTAGATACATCAGTTATGGAGGGAAGAGTAAAGCTTGAAAATAACTGTGAGGAAGACAGTGGGGGAAACAGGAAGTCTACTTCAGAGTCAGAAGCTCCTGCAGAGTTAAGTTGACGGTAGATATCTGAGAATTTACGAGTGAAAAAAGAGACAAGCCGGCTTGTTGTTCCCGACAGCAACCAGTAGAGGGCCTGGTGGTCTCACAGTCTTGGGTGCAATGCATTAAAAAAGAACTTTTTCATTCAAACTAGTAATTTAAAGTGCTTAAATGTACTTTTTTTGTGTGTGTATATTTTCTTCCCTCCCCTGTTTGCATTTAATTTATTCATAAACTTGTAGAGAATCCCACGCTCTCTGGTTATTTATTTATTTATTTATTTATTGTCTATACTTAAACTCTCCCCTAGATATTTTTTTTGGCCTTTGGTTTGCATTGTAACTTATTTTCAACATGTTTTGCGTCACGATGGCACTCTTCTGTCAGACATGATAGACAGTTACAGCAAATTGTGCCTAACAGCCTTTCATCATATTTAATTTCACAGGAAGATCATGGACTCTGGTGAACTGGACTTCTATCACCACACAAAGGTCTGCTCCAACACCTGCCGCAGTACTAAAATAGACCTGGTGGGAACTAAAGTGTCCATCAGCACTGATTCGTCAGACGATGTGATTCCCGCCACGCCTTCATCAGCTGATTGTAAGTCCTTTTACAAAATGATTTGGTGCAAATCAAATACACTACATAAAAAATAATGACTGTGATGAAGCAAAAATAAACACTTTAAACAGTAAAAATTAACAGATTCTATACAATGTAGCTGCCATCGCCAGTGCGTGAATGGGTGGATGACTGGATATGTAAAGCGCTTTGGGGTCCTTAGGGACTAGTAAAGCGCTATATAAATACAGACCATATACCATTTATACACTATACTGAAAACAAAAATAACTTTGCAGAGTCTTGGAGTGTGTTACATCTCCATGTGCAGGTTTGCAAACATGATGAGGTCAGAATCATGAAGATTAATCAGTAATCTTTTGCATTAGCCTCACTTAATGTAATCCTGCCAACACAGATTTTAGGTTCGGCTCTGGCCCCATGTATGAGTGTGAGCACAGTTTTAAGAGCTTTTTAAATCCTTCATCCAGCAGTATAGTCACAGGCAAACAGAAAACCAATGGCACCATGCTCAGGTCTGGACTAGTTATTAATAGACGGTAACTGTAGTGGATACAAACCCCACTGTGCAGTATATTTTTAAGATAAGATAAGATAAGATAGAACTTTATTAATCCCTCGGGTGGGTTCCTCTGGGAAATTCGACTTCCAAAAAAAGCACAGCAACGACCGAAGTTACAGTTACAGAACTGTTATATATATATATACACACACACACACACACACACACACACACACACACAT
Source organism: Rhamphochromis sp. 'chilingali' (assembly GCF_963969265.1). NCBI lineage: Eukaryota > Metazoa > Chordata > Actinopteri > Cichliformes > Cichlidae > Rhamphochromis > Rhamphochromis sp. 'chilingali'. The sequence continues at coordinate 28,923,910 of NC_137939.1, read as the reverse complement.
ATAAATACAGAGACAAATATAAATAAAATATATGAAGGGGATAAATAGAATAAATAGGAATAAAAAATAAAAATACAAGTGAATTGCACATTTCAAGTATTGAGTCTATTGCACTGTTGACTATTTACAAAAAGTATTGCACAAGGTATTGTACAGTGAGGTGAAGAGGCACTACAGCTTAGTTGTTCCCCCCTCCTTTGTCCTCCTGTTTCCCCTCCCTCTCCCCTCCAGAGAGGAGTTAAACAGTTTGATGGCGTGTGGGACAAAGGAGTTTTTAAGTCTGTTAGTTCTTGTCTTGGGGAGAAGCAACCTGTCACTGAACAGACTCTTCTGATTGTTTATGGCCGTGTGCAGAGGATGCCCAGCATTGTCCATAATGTCCATCAGTTTCTTTAATGTCCTTTTCTCTGCCACTGTCACCAGAGTGTCCAGCTTCATGCCGACCACAGAGCTAGCCCTCCTGATCAGTTTCTCCAGCCTGGATGAGTCCCTCTTTGCTGTGCTGCTTTTCAACACAATGTAATTTGAGAGAATCCAGTATTTAACCTTTTCAGAGTGCTTGTGTGCAGGACTTCTTATCAGACTTGATCGTGTTACATTGTGTGTTAGTTTGCGATCTCAAATCAGCCCTTTGTACTGTCGTCACCTCGCTGGGCGGGCGGGTGCCGTGGACACCTAAGTTTGTGAATGCAGTAATTGGAAAACGAGGCGACGTAGGAGCTTCAAATTGACGGCATAGGTGATTTCACTAAAAATCGTGCACAGGTTTGAATCCCAACACACCCACTGGTCGGACATGTTGACGCTTACATATGAAAGATCTAGCCAGGATCTGGCCTGATGGCTCGATTTTCCCTCGATATTTAAAATCTTTCACACAAGTTAGCCATCATATGATTCCTTCCAGCGTGGGCTGTAATATGATGAGTCTGTCTCAGGTGTAATATGAGAGTATTTAGCTCGATGCTTTGGCCCCATGTACGAGTGTGAGCACAGTTTTAAGAGCTTTTTAAAACCTTCATCCAGCAGTATAGTCACAGGCAAACAGAAAACCTGACTTGTTATTTCCAAGCTAGTTTTAGTGAAGACTGGGAAAACATGTTACCTGTGAAAAATCCCATTTGGCAGTAATTCAGTCACAGTGTGAGTGACTTTGCATCCAGGAGTACGTCATTGTTATAAATAAATATAAAGTGAAGCCACGCGCAGCACAGATGAGTGGAGCTTCTGAACCAGCACCACAGTCTGCACTGCAACCACGTGTGCCGTCTCTGTTGTAGTGAATGGAGCTGCAGCATCATTTCCAGAGGTGATGGAGGAAGCTTCAGGCTGGGTCACAGCCATCGGAGGTGATCAACAACCTACATACACACAGACACCATCAAGTGGAGTCACCTGACTCAGAGAGGTAATCATGTTACTGATGTGTGTGTTTGTGTGCACAGAGGACTCCATCGCGTTCTGGCGTGCGGTGAAGGAGGCAGGGCTGCTGGAAGAGGTGGTAGAGGACTTCCAGAATGAGCTGCAGGAGGTGCTGAAGGGGCTGCAGGAGAGAGTGTGTGACCCACCGCTGCAGGTCAAAGGTTAGAAACACACACAGGTGTGGGTCGGTTAGTCACCTGCCACAGACGACTAATAAAAATACTGATCGTGAAATGACGCAGCGTGACTGCTCTGTTTCTCAGATGCTGTTTTACTCAACAACATAGTGCAGAACTTTGGAATGCTGGACCTTGTGAAAAAGGTTCTGGCAAGTCACAAGAGCCAGATGGACCGTTACAGAGAGCAGTACACTCGCAGCTTAGCCGGTCAGTGCAGAATCCTAAGTGGTCTTCCTTGTGCTTGTGATTTGTGTAACTTTGTAGAAATGACTGCATTCTGCATGAAGGAGTAACAGCAATCTTGTGGTACTTCACCGTCTCCCCCTGTAGCCCTGGAGCAGCAGTGTGACGAGCACAGGAAGCGAGCCAAGGAGCTGAAGAGCAAATCACAGCACCTCAACAACGTCCTGATGACCCTCACGCCGGTGCCTGCGCCTCCCGGGCCCAAGCGTCCCCGGCTGACGCGTGCTGTCTCCGGTCCTGCCGCAGTCAATGCTGCACCCACCCAGATCACCCTGCCTCTTAGCCAGCTGACCAGCCTCCCACTGGGGAAGGTGCTGACTGTGGCAGGAGCCCAGCCCAGCACCAATGTTGGCGCGTACACCCTCCTGACCTCCTCGCTCTGTGGGTCAGAGCTTTCAGCTGATGGCTCTAACTTGACAGTTTTGTCCACTGCTGCCGGTCAGGAAGGGGCAGCTGGGGCCAGCAGCCAAGCAGCCTCCGGGGCCTTCGTTAAGTTGGTGGGACCTCAGTTCCAGCTGGTGACGCTGCAGGGTCTGGCCACCACACAGGGCGCCGCTGTCCAACAGCAGGTTGGCACCATCAGTGTTGTCGACGCCTTGGCAGCCACTGCCGACGATTCCGAGGAGGCAAACCAGCTAGATGATGATGATAAAGGTCAGCCAGAGCAGGTTAAAGAGGAAGACGGGGACCAGCAGGACCAGCAGCAGTGAAATACAGCCTGGCTGTTTGCTCCCTCGTCTGGCTTCTGATTGGCTTCAGTTTGGAGTGGACTGAAGGTGGAGGTGAAGGCCTATGAACCCTTTTCCACACCATTTCATGCATTTCAAGACATCCATAGATCTCCATTAGAAACTGAACAGGTGTTGTGACTGTATATTTCATCCGTAATAAAATATGTATCACGTCTGTCTGTTTATTCCACACAGGAAGATTGTTTAGTTTGATAATAAATGCTTGTTTTTTTTAAAGAAAAGTTCAGGACTTGAGGATTTTTGTAAAACGTATTTTTATAAAAAAGAGTGAAGGGATTTTTGAATTGTCCCGACCTTGGACGACTGTTTGCTGTGATGTTACTGGCTTCATAGATTCTAAATTCACTTGGATTATAAAACACTGTTAATGTACTGGGTCTTATATCGTTCTTTTCTATTCTACTTGAACACTCAAAGCACTTTGTACAACATGCTTTATGCTTTTCTGTCTAACATTCATCCTCTGACACATGCATCCGATAGCATGTTGGGATTTAGCTCCACCAACCTTCCAGTAGATGACCTGCTCCACCTCCTGTTCTTGGGATGCTTTGACCACTGGGTGTGGTCAGGAGAACACTTTAAAATGGGGGTAAAAAAACATTTATGTGAAGCTTAACCAGTACATGACTTATGCTGGCTGGAGTATGTATCATGAACTCAGCATTAACATGTAAATTACAAAAACTTTGTGTTATTTATACTTCACATTGAAGAAAGCAAATGTACAGGTATTTAATTGATCGTTACTCTTGTTGCGTTAAAGTTTTGTGACCCTACTTTGCATTAAAAGCTTTATTCTCCCCCAGAACATGAAGTTTATGAGTAAATCCTTCAGCTTTATAAGCAAAGCAGCAGATTGCAGCAGTCATTCCAAACTTAGACACGAGCCCCAGTCATCGGATGGTTGGTGGAAGAACTCTTAACTAGAAGAGATCTGCAGCAGGTTCTTTAGTTTTTGCATTTGCACACTTACATATTTCAAGTCATAGAACAAATGTTAATATTATAAAATAGTCTTCTGTTATGAGAAAAAAGTAATTGCACTGTAAACCCAAGAACTGGTTGTGTTACCCTTGACAGAGCAATCAACTGATGACTGGCACTGAGTCATTCACATTACTGTGGAGCAACATTGGTCTGTTTTTCTTTGCAGAATTGTTCTAATTCATCCACACTGAAGGGTTTCTTTCATGAATCACTTGTTTAAGGTCATGCAATTTATTCACTTTCCCTCTGGGGTTAATAAAGTTTCTCTGATTCTGATGCAAGTTTGAGTTTTGAATAAAGAAGTGTAAAACTTTTGGGGGTTTTTTGGCATTCAGAGGTGGACGTGCTGCATAACACAAATGTGCTCGAGCTCCAGGGTACAAACTGATGGCTGGACTTTTTCTGATCAAGAGCAGAATTCACTGTTATCAGTTACAGAAAGTCATCCAGGTGCTGAAGCAGCAAAGTGACTCCAGACTATCACACTACCAGTACCATGTTTGACCGGTTAGTATAATATAATGGGACTCAAACGTTCTCATCAGTGCACAGGATATTTTCCCTAAAGTCTTGGATCATCAGGATGCTCTTTGGCCAACCGTGATTTTCATCGTGGAACTCTCCAGTCTCTTTCGTTCTGTTGGATCATGAACTCTGACCTCCACTGGGCCAAGTGATACCTGCAGTTCTTTAGATGTTGTTCTGGCTTGTTTTATAACCTCCCAGATGATTCGTCTATGCACTCAGAGTAATTTTGGTAGAACAGCCACTCCTGGGAAGTTTCACCACTGTTCCAAGTTTTCTCCATCTGTGAGATTGGTGAACCACAAATGAATCTCACTAAAGTTTGCTGGAGCTCCAAATCCTTAGAAATGGCTTTGTGATGCTTTCCAGGATGGCATATGTCAATTACTTTGTCCATCCAATCACCTATCAGAGTCACACGAGGGCTAAAACCTTTCCCAGCTACCACAGGATGAGAAGCAGGTTATCTTTGTCTAGTCTTTGTTTGATCATTTGTCTGCGTATCTTTTTACATGGGCAGCAGGTGGCCCGGTGGGTCGCACTGTTGCCTCACAGTAAAAAGATCCTGAGTGTGACTCCACCTTTCTCCCCCTGTTCTCTCCGGGCACTCTGGCTTCCTCCCACAGTCCAAAGACATGCAGTCAGTGGGGTTCGGTTAGTTCCTCTCAGGAAAAAAGTTTTTGAACCTCTTGATCAGCTGGGCCCTTTTTCTGTGGATTTTTCCTGTACCTTTGTGGGTTTCCTACAGGCACTCCTGGCTTCATCCCACAGCTGTTTAGTTCAACTTGTCATTGTAAATTAGCCATGTACATGAGAATTATACAGTGAAGGAGATATGCTAAAGCTGGTAGTGTAAATTGTTCAGTAAGAATAGAAAAATGCCAAACGAGTCTATTTCTTTGCTTAGGCTGCTGCCCCCGCGACCCGGCCCCGGACAAAGCGGATGAGGATGGATGGATGGAGTCTATTTCTATTTTTTTCTTCTGCTGTTTTTCTTTATAATAAGAAAAGGAATTTAAAAAATCTGCATATTCTCCTGTGGTGCTAATTCATACACATTCATTCATCGTGAATGACGCCTTTATTATTAAAGTGCTTTAATTTCTGTTCTGGGGGGAGACTTCTGACGCTTGCCCACACCGTGGCGCAACAGCATCCTGTTTTAATGACTTCACAGATTCATCAGTTTTCTGTCTCAGGATCAAATTCTTGGCATCTGCGGTGCTGTTATATTCATCCTGTAAAACTGTTTATCTATATTTTGGAAAACTTGGGAAAATGTGTAACAACAACAACAACAACAACAACAACAATAACCTAATATAATAATAAATATTCAGGTTGTGTAAAATTTAGTTGGCATTTAGATTCTGTAAAGTGTCAAAGTTAAAATGACATGCATGATACAGCAACCGATCAGAAACGTTCAATTTATGGAATATGAAGCGTACCATTGCCTCGACCTGATTGCTCCTAGATGTCCTATCCTGACCATACAAATGAAATGTTCTCCACAATGGTTTTATTCCAAATCACTTTAAGCTTTGAGCTGGCCTTGATTTTTGGTGTCGTTAGAAGTAAACAGAATTATTTTCATTGTTTGTTAATATTAATTATATATATTGTTTTTAAAATTAACGTAAGTATCTATTATGTCAAGTATTGTTTTGAATAATAAAACGGGAACATTGACACAAACCCTACATCGTTTTACTGGGAAATTCAAAATTGGGACAACAACAAGCAGCCTGAGAGTGCAAACAGCGGCCGCAACAAGAGAAACAACAACGTAAAATTGTTAAATCGCTCTCAAAGCGAACACCGCGCCATATCGTCCTGTGTGCAAAAAATCAAATACATTTAAAAAGAGGGTGATTTTATTTATGATTTTATTAAACAAGCATTTATTGAAGGAAAGGCGATGATGCAAATTACACAAATGTTACACAGAAGGCAGCCGAATCTAGGCGAGCTCAGCAGGCATATGATACTTCAATTATGGCATTTCAAGTAAACCTGTGCAAGTTCCTTTGAGTTCTCCTACGACTGTGTCTATAGGGTCAGCTCGTCATAGGAGAAATAGGGGTCCTCTACTGAGCGCATAGAGATTTTGAAGTGACGGCGCAGAAACCCTCCGTACCGCTTGTCCCACTTCAGGTTGTTCAACTTTGGTCGGACTCTCCTCATGAAGCCTCCGTAGCGCTTCTGCAGCTCCTCGGGCTCCTGGTCCTCCTGCTCCACGGAGCTACTTCTCTTTGACTTTGGGCCGAATTTCCGTAAAAAGCCGCCGTAACGTTTAACATAACCACGGAGGATGTGATCCTCTGGAGTGTCGTCTGCCTGCTCCGCTGTATCTGCGTCTCTATCTTCCAGCTTCTTCAAAAAAAGCTCATATTTTTTGGGCAGCGAGGCACCTTTCAGGATGTAATTGTCGCGCCACGGAGAGGCGAATATTTTGTTCTTGTTCTTGTCGATCCTCTTGATGAAGCCGCCGTAGCGTTTGACCAGATCTGCCTGCTGGCTCTCCTCCTCCTCCGCAGCCTCATCTTGGCTGAAGTCGGCCAACCGCGGAGCCTGGCTGCAGCTCTCCAGCTGGCCCTCACAATCGGCGCTGCACGACTGCAAGACACAGACAAGATCGGGAAACCAGGGGACATCAGCAGGGCGCACTATACCTGAACGCACGTTACATTTCCCACTTGTGAGTTTTGTTTGTGGTAAAGCTCGGCGGCTGCGCCTTACTTCCCAGTCGAACGAGAAATTTCAAAACTATATATACACACAGGCTACTGCATATTCCAAGATTTTATTAATGGTTTTGCCTGATTTTTAACTCCAAGATTTAGACGATTACAGTTAGAATAACACACTGAAGAATTTTCTATCATTTTGGATCAGCAACAAGATTATGAAGTCATCTTAAATTTCCCTTTTGAACTTTCTTACCAGGCTGCTGTAAGCTTCATCGGCGCTAAGAATTTGCTGCGCGCATTTCTGACACTGTGAAGAACAGTCTGTGTGGATGCAGGGCGGCAAGCTCAGCATCAGCACCAGGACATACCACTCCATTCTTCAAAAACATCCAGACACACACACACACACACACACACACACACACACACACACACACACACACACACACACACACACACACACACACACACACACACACACACACACACACACCAGTCGGTGAGGGGAGAGAAACACCACATCAAATGTTTCACCAGACTGGAATTAAAGAAATTACTGAAACTGAGAATCACGTAAGTAAGCGCACGTAAGTTTTTTTTTTTATGTTCCTTCGTCTACTTGTTATCATTACCAATAAAAGGGAAATAAAATGTTCTCTAGTTTAAAGTTTGAGAGAAAGAAAAAGTGTAAAAACCAGACTCGGTACCTCAGGAATCGGACCGATACTTCCAGCCTTGTTAAGAGTCGCAGAGGCACATCTACCACGAAACTGCTCGCTGTCCGCCCTCCGACACCCGTTTCTCCAGCGCGTCTTGGCGTCTATCTTTTTATCACTAGAGATTTGGCTGTGTCATCAGAACAGCTTCTATAATCGGACCAATAGGAGGGAAATATACTGCGTAAATAAACGCACTGCCTCCCCGCTTCAGGAGTTTTAACAACGCCCACACAGAGACAGGAGTAGCAGCGCGGTTCATCCCATCAGCACATCGTTATTGTCATCATTCCATCTCTGAAGTGACCAAACCCCTGGCTGTAAATCATACTGACATCAATAAGAAAATGATTTTTCTTTTTCAGTGGAACACCATATACCTGAACTGAACAGGAAATGGATCCAAAAGTGACCATTGTGCGTCAAAACAGAGCTTTTCACTCAGCGGCAAATCTTCTGGGGTTCAAGGCACATAAGGCCCCTCCAGGTTCACCGCCATTGTCTTATGTAAATAATCAGACACCACCACCGTCAAAACAACGCCCTATTAACATTTTACGCTGCTCAAAAAAAATTAAAGGAACAATTTAATTAAAAAATCATGCTGGGTATCTAGACTCATATGGACTGGGCACAAAAAGATGCCACATTGTTGGATGGATCTGAGGGCTGAATTCAAAGACACCCTGAAAATCAAAGTGAAAAAAGGATATGGTGTGGTGGACCACTAGAGGGCTCCACTCACACCCAGTATATCCGGTTGTTCAGTGATGACACGACGAATCCTACTTCCGGGTCTAAAGTAGTCTGCGTTTAATATGGCTTTTGTGTTGTTAACATGTTTAATGTTATGTATTTTCTTCTATTTAATCTCAAAAAGCTCCTAAAACAGTCAGTGATCACTGTTGACCTCCCTCGGCTTTTATTACCGCTAATCATTTATTTAAGCTCAGTTTTTAAAACCTTACGATGTAACTACGGCCCATGCCGCAGTATATGAATGACTAACCTCATATTGTGGATGGATTATCTCAGTTGTTCTCCTGGCTGAAGTTTGGTCCTTTTACAGCATCCTGCCATGCGATTACATTTGTTCCTGACCACCGAGAACACTCACGTTAACTTTTATCGAGTGGAAAAAAAAGTTAGCTTGTTTATATTATTCTAACATAGCTGTGTCGCTAGCGGTCACGTAGCACATCATTATATACCAGCTAGCCCAACTTCAGTAACCCTACAAACGTCACTGCTTTTTAGTTTTCTGTTTTCATTTATGTAGTTTTCTGTCTTCATTTATGCTGGAAGTGATAACAGAGCTGTACGTTTTAATTTGTTTCCAAAACCCCGCAGTCAGGACATGCTATATTGTATTTAGATAAAAGCTAGCGAGCTAACTCCCTGGTAACTTCTAACTCCGTTAAATGTCATAAATTCCGTTTTCATGGATGCCTGGATGTTAAACTCAATTGTTACACCTGGTAGAGCAGAACGCTGATCATTTTATTAAAGATGAAAGATTTTAGACAGTTTTTCAACTCTCAGTAATGCCATAGTGATCGTTTGATATATGGACCAGCAGCGGAGTTTAGGTCCAGACACGGCTAGTGACGCCAGACTGAACAACCGGATATGAAGTGTGTTCCTGTGTTTTGTGGCGCGATATGCGCAGTTGATGTTCACGCCCTGGATACGGACTCGCCGGCGGCACCTTCCACGCCTCCACCTGCCTCCCCCGGAGCATCCGCCCCCTTGTTGACTGCAGGGATTGCTACACGCCGGCACCGCAGAAAGAGCATCTGTTTCTACCATCAGCGTTTTGGCGACAGAGCGCGTCGCTGCCTGCCGCCTTGCGCTTTCACGGCCCAGGGAAACGGACCCGCCAGCGCGCCATAGCAGCCGCGACCGCTGGCAATACAGAAAGGCTGCTCTTCATAGAGCTTGTTCGAGTTTTTGCGCATGCTGTTTGGCCTGAAAGGTGCCGCCCAGACCTTTCAGCGGCTGATGGACTCCGTTTTGCGTGGGCTGCCATTCGTTTTTGTTTATCTGGACGATATATTGGTGGCCAGCTGCTCAGCGAGCCAGCACGAGTCCCATCTGCGCCAGGTTTTCCAGCGTTTGGCAGCGCATGGCCTGATCATAAACCCTTCCAAGTGCCAGTTTGGGTTGCCTGTTCTGGATTTCCTCGGGCACCGCATTTCCGCTGAAGGTGTGGTTCCGTTGCCCGACAGAGTCCAGGCCGTTTCGGCTTTTCCGCCGAAAAGCGCCGACTTGCTGAACGCAAGTCCCACGTCGGTTAAAGCGTTGCAGGAGTTCTTGGGGATGATAAATTTTTACAACTGCTTTCTCCCCAGAGCTGCCCACCTGCTACAGCCACTCTATGCTGCCTTAAAAGGTAAAACAGCCAAAGATCCGGTTGACTGGCTGCCGGAACGCGTCCGTGCATTTTCCGCAGCCAAGTCTGCGCTGGCTGACGCCGCCCTGCTGGCCCACCCGCTTCCGTCGGCGGAGATCGCGTTGACCACCGATGCGTCTGACGTGGTAGTGGGTGGGGTGTTGGAACAGCGGGTTTCAGGTCTCTGGCAACCGCTCGCCTTTTTCAGTCGTACGCTCCGGGATGCTGAACGCAAGTACAGTGTTTTTGACAGGGAGTTGCTGGCCCTGCACCTCGCGACGCGACATTTTCGTTTTTTCCTCGAGGGTCGCAACTTTACTGCGTACGTTGACCACAAACCTTTGACATTTGCGATGTCCAAGGTCTCTGACCCATGGAGCGCACATCAGCAGCGCCAGTTGGCGGCCATTTCAGAGTTTACCACAGACATTCAGCATGTGGCTGGTAAGTCCAATCACGTTGCTGACTGTCTCTCACGTGTGTTGGTTTCTCCGGTGTATGTCGGCATCGACTACGCTGCCATGGCCGCCGAGCAACGTGCTGACCCGGACGTCCTTGCCCTTCAGTCAACAAAAACGGGCCTCGTGCTGGAGGACACCCCAGTGTGGGACGGCGGTCCGCATCTTCTTTGCGACGTTTCCACCGGCCGCCCCCGCCCGGTGGTTCCCCTTTCGTGGCGTCGTCATGTTTTTGACTCAGTCCATGCCCTCTCTCATCCCGGCGTCCGGGCCTCGGTCAAGCTGGTCAGCGCCAGGTTTGTTTGGCCGGGCCTTCACAAGACGGTGAAAGAATGGGCGGCGGTTTGTATCCCATGCCAACGCTCGAAAATCCACCGGCACACACAGGCACCCCTCGAACCTTTCCGTGTCCCGGGTAGGCGTTTCGATCACGTTCATGTGGACCTGGTTGGTCCCTTGCCGCAGTCACAGGGTTTCACGCACCTTTTGACTGTGGTGGACCGCACAACCAGGTGGCTGGAGGCGGTACCCCTGGCTTTGCTGGGATTGCGTAGCGCGGTTAAAGAAGACCTCGGGGTTTCCCCGGCTGAACTGGTCCTCGGCCAGCCTCTCCGGGTCCCCGGGGAATTCTTACCTGAGAGCCCTCCCCCATGTTTCGATACCTCTTTGTTGCCTTTTCGCCCCCCAAGAGACTCATTTCCTGTTCCTGGTCCTGTGCACCACTGCCTGCCTGACACTTTTGTTCCGAGTTCGTTGGACTCTGCTCGTTTTGTTTTCGTCAGGCACGATGCCCATAGGACTCCGCTGCGTCCACCATATGACGGGCCATGCAGGGTTCTTAAACCAGGCAACAAACATTTCATTTTGGACTTTGGCGGTCGGCAGGAAGTTGTCTCTGTTGACAGACTTAAGCCTGCACATGTTATGCAAGAGGATCAGGTGGTCCCGGCCCAGGCCCCTCGCTGCGGCCGCCCACCTGCCACCGGGCTGATGGATTCTGTTTTTTCCCCCAGGAGCGACCCAAAATCAACGGAGTCCGAGTCGTCTGCAGCTTTTTCTGACTGCCAGTGTCAGCCTCGCTCCCAGGCTGGGTTGCCCCCTGTCAGTTCCCCACCCCCCCAGTTCAGCCGTTCCGGCCGTTTGCTTAAGCCCTGGGTCCTGGACTAGTTCTGCTGGGTGTTCGGGGGGGGGGCATGTGTGGTGGACCACTAGAGGGCTCCACTCACACCCAGTGTATAGGAAGTGTGTTCCTGTGTTTTGTGGCGCGATATGCGCAGTTGATGTTGGAGACGAATAAAGAAGGAGTGAGAACTGAGAGCTCTGTGTCGTTGATGCTTACCTCCACAATGGCATGCTAGTTCAGTTTGCCAAAAAAATAAATAAAATGACTGCGGGTACTCAGAAGGGTCCTTAATAGTTTTTATGGCCCCCATGTTCTGGCGGATGGTATCCTGGGGGATCACTGAGCTCCTGAACATTCTGAAGTGCAACCTGGTGCCAGAGGATGGACATGAACATAATGTCCCAGAGGTGTTCTTATAGATTTAGGTCAGGCGACCATGGGGGCCAGTCACTGGTACCTGCTCCTTCATCCTCCAGGAACTGCCTGCATAATCATGCATCAGGAAGAACCCAGGGAGCACCGCATCATTGTAGGGTCTGACAGTGGGTCCAAGGATTTCATAGCACAGTTTGTAGAGGTCTTGTGTCCCTCCATGGATGTGCCTCCCCCCAAAAAAAACACTCACCCAGTGATGAGCCAGGCAACATAACGTTCTCATTGGCTTCTTCAAACTCTTTCGTGTGCTAACTGTGAACTTGCTCCCCTCATCTGTGAAAAGCACAGGACACCAGTACTTTTCACCTGCTAATTCCATGACAAATTGGCATTTGCCATAAAATACCACAGTAGTGGGCAGTGAACATAGGGTCCACTAGAGGACATCAAGCCCTCAGACACTGTGCACATTGTCAGCGATGTAGTTTAAGTTTGTCAGCCGTTGGTCCCCACACTGGTCTGTGTTGACTGATGGCAAGCATATTTTCCAGTTTCACCAAAAACTCCTGAAAGCTCAGGTTCCACATGCAACAATTACAGTTTAGAAAAAAACAAACATCACAAAAAAAAAAAATTTGTCTGATGTGAAATCACGTGTGAGATTTTTTTCCTGCTGTCATGCTTGTGTCATGGTCCTGGGTCGTGCGACCCAGTGTTTTGAGTTTTAGTCTATTTTGATGTTTATTGTTTGTTTAGGTTCATTAAGTTATTCTAGCTCATTTGTTATTATATTACCCTTGTGTTAAGTCTCCCTTGCCCTTCATGTGTTTATGTCTGTGTGTCTTATGTTGTCAAGTTCATGTTGTCGTTTCTGTCATCTTCCCCTGTACTCGGTCTCCCTGGTTCGTACGCCTACCTGTTATGTGTCATGTCTGTGTGGCTCTTGTTGTCTCGTTCGTTTCATGTCTATGTCTCCGTGTTTCCTGTTTTATTTTGAAAGAGTCTGTTCTTTGTTCACTGCATTTAGATTACTCTCCCCTGTGTTGTCATTATGTTTCATTCTAGTCAGCTGTGTCCCCATGTGTCTCCACTTCCCCCGATCACCTCGTGTGTACTTAGTCCTCAGCCTTGCTGTGTTCAGTGTCGTGTCGTCTGTGTTATCTCCCCTACCCCTTGTCACAGTTTCCCAGCCATAGTAAGTCATAGTTTGTATATTGTTTAGTTATAGTCTAAATTCTCAGTAAGAGTCATAGTTTTCTAGTCTATGTTCAGGTTTTCCTTCAGTTACTTTGTTGTTGTTTTTTCCGTGAGTTTTCGGCCTAAATAAAGGCTCGCTTTTTGTTAAGTCCAGTTTTGTCTCCTTGCCTCTGTCTGCTCTTGGGTCCTCAACTCACTCCACATGGTCTGCCCCGGCAGTCCGTGACAGCTTGTGTATACCTGGATAATGAGAACATAAATAGCACCATCCACACTGTGTCCAGTAAACCTGCACACAGTAGCTGAATAACTATAATAATAGTACTTTATCAGAGAGAGAAAAATCTGCTTATTGGTAACTATTTATAATTTTAACTAATTGTTAAATAATAGCTTATGAACTGTGACTCCTCATGACAGTCTGAAGTGTATAGTATTATTTTCAATTCTCTGTTGAGGATAATTTACTGTAATTAATCCAGTTAGAATGTGTGAAAGTCTCTCTTTATTCATGGTCCTGCTGTTGTTTCATGTTGCAGGTGAGTTATTATTCCCATTAAGTGGATTTTTGCAGAACCCCAGATTATTGTCATTATTGTCCAAGCTGACCTGTCACACTCTTTTTTTTTTCCACTGTGGTAAAGCTTTATTGTGAAGTTGTATTTTACTAAAAAGGTTTCTGCTGTGAACTGGTGCTAATGATTAAATGTTAACCCTGCATCAGGCGTCATTAATACCAATTAACCCAGTGTTTGAACAAAAATGAAATTGCTTAAAAAATGTATGTGCTTTTAATGTGAACTGTTACAGTGCTTACTTTTTGTTACTTGAAAAGCTAAGAGTTTGGAGAAAAGCCACAAAAACAATATTGTGATAGCAAAGCATTAACGCTATGCGTAGAGTTACTAATAATGTTTGAGACCTCATAGAGGTCATCATCTTCTCATAGCACTAACCAGGTAGTTTTGTTGTCTCACCAAATAAAAAAAATGAAATGTTCTCATATGGGAAACAAATGAGGTGATGTGCGGTCTGTGGCTCGGCTGCAGGGCAGGGGTAGTGCAGTGGGTTCAGGGGTGCAAATGTAGCAACCACTTCATCCTCCCAACAACATCCCTTGACCCTTCGTTCTGTCAAAAAACACATCACGTGTCCATGATTTTTCACCACTATTTATTGAGTTCATAATGGTGCATTGAGATCTAGGAGGTGGAGGAGGGTTACTGGGGTGGCTGTAACTGAGCTGTGGCTCAGAAGGCAGAGCAGGTCGTCTACAAGTTGCAATGTTGGTGGTTCAGTGTGTGGCTGCAAAGTGTATGTTTTAGAATTTAAAGGTTTTCAAGTAACAGTAACAATAATAGAGCACAGTTGTCAGGAAGTTAATAAATAAGATTATGTCAACCCCTCCTACCTCTCAGCTGAGTTACACCCACTGCATGTATTGGTTATTCATGTGACCCACATGGTCTGTAAATGCTGTAGCAAATCCAGCGAGTCTTTGTTTTATAGTGAAAGGATCCAGTGAAATAGATCAAGCATGACCGTTCAGGTTCATCAGGTTCAGGTCTGAAGTGTTAAGAGACCACCTGACTGTGAGTCTTCTCAGCATTTCTATATGGAAAAATGATGATGGAATAACAATGTGCTGACACAATCTACATGTGTTTCTGGTATCATACCCAGCCTTTTGCTTAAAAAAGTTGATTTCTTAGTCTATAAATGTCAGCATTGCACCTACTGACATTTAATTCTATTGGGAGACTTCATTCCATTAAAACACAACAACACAAAGACAATTCAAAAGTCTAGTTCAGTGACTCCAATTAGATGAGAGAGCTGGTTCCCTATGCCTTTGGTTTGGGGAACGTCCTGTCAGCTCAGAGTCTGTGGCCTTCTTGGAGTCTCTGTGTGGGGTGTTCAAATGTGCTCCACCTGGAGACTCTGTGGTCCTCCTGGGAGAGTTCCACACTCATCCCTATACAACTGCTGCAAGTGCTTAGTCCACATTCAGTTGTATAGGGATTGAAGCAGGGTAATTATCTTTTTAATATTAATATTATTATTATTATTATTCACTATAATTATACAATCTTATTCATTAGAGTCACCTCTTTGGGTGTGAGGCAGGATAACCTTCAACAAGCTGCCAGTCTGCCACAAGGCTAACACATAGAGACAAATGATCATATATCATATGTGATTGGGTCATATGATTGTTGGGTTTTTTCACTGTATGTATTATTGTAGGGTCTACCTTACAATCTAAAGCACCTTGAGGTGACTGTTGTTGTGATTCGGCGCTTTGTAAATAAAATTTAATTGAATCATTCACTCTGTCCAGTTTAGAATATGCATGCTTTTGGACTATAAGAGGAAACCCACACACAGGGAGAGCATGGGATTGTTTTAGCTTATTAATTAGCCAGCTTCTCTTATTTCTTTTAGTCTTATTTCCTCTTGTCCTGTGTGTGGGTCCTGTTCCCTGTCATAAACAATGACAACTAGTTTCACGATTTTGTCAGTGAGTGGAGGCAAATTAGAGATCAAATTCAATCTTAGGAAAGCAGGGCAGGAAGATACCTATCTGTTACAGGAACAATATATAATTAAACAAAAACCCATGTTAAAATACACAACTTAATGGCAGAAATGAGCCTGCTTTGCAGCCTATCCTAACCTACACCACAGCACCACAGCTTTATGGTGATCAGGCAAATATGGCCTTATGTGTGATTACAACTGGCTCATCGTAAAAGTCTGGCTGAAATTGTATCCATCCATGTATCCATTTTATTTCGCTTATTCAGCGCTGGATTGCAGGAGTAGCAGCCTGAACAAAGAAGCCCAGACCTGAAATTTTACTGTTTTATTTTTTGTCAGTTGACACAAGACACTGACATGTGTCTACTGACACCCTGGTTTATGCTGTTGTCCTCCAGCCCCTGCAGCGAGGCTTGGCCACTCAGCTTTGGTTTTTTAAAGTAAAAGTCTTTTATTAAGGTCTGCGGGATTCATTAATCATGAACTGTTGCTGACACAACTGTAGTTTGAGTTCTTCTATCAACATTTGACACTATTTGGTTTCATAGGTGGTAGCTATTTTGATGACGCCACTTAGACCCAGGTGTGTTCGATGTGACTAATCACTTCCTGTCTCATGCACAGAAAAAGAATACACCTTCAGGATTCTACGCCCGTTTTTGTGAAAGATGGTCAGAGCACACAAACTGTTTTTTTTTCTACCAGCAAGCCCTCCTCCGCACAGAGAAGAACAGACCCTGAAACTCTGAATGCTTTGCTCTACAGAGTACAAGATAAATCTGAGAAACAAAGTAACTCCCTTGGATCTGTAATTGAATTGGAGCATAGAACACAACAGTTACTATGGTTACCATGACATACTTTTTCACCTGCATTCATCTAGCTTAAATTTTTTTCATTTGGTTTTAATTTCACTGAAAGACTGGTCAAGCTGGAAATTGTAGCTGTTGTAACAGGATGTAATCGTTACAGAAGGTTAATTCTACACTTTTGTGTGCAGCATAACTTCTGCACTGCCATGAGTCATGTCCTTTTGCTAAATTTCAATTTGTTTATGTACGCAAAGACTCTTCTTCATACACAAACTTTAATCATGTAATTCTGCAGCATTCTGTGTTGGGACCAATACTTTTTTTATGATATTGTTTCACATTATCCCGAGCATCCTCCAGCTATTAATAACACGTATGATTCAGTGCAGAGAGGTCTATTAACACCACAGTGAGTGAGAAAGGTCAGTGAAGAAGAAACACCCAGTGCATCATGGGAATCCCCCAGCAGCCTACACCTATTGTAGCATAACTAAGGGAGGATTCAGGGTCACCTGGTCCAGCCCTAACTATATGCTTTAGCAAAAAGGCAAGTTTTAAGCCTAATCTTAAAAGTAGAGATAGTGTCTGTCTCCTGAATCCAAACTGGAAGCTGGTTCCACAGAAGAGGGGCCTGAAAACTGAAGGCTCTGCCTCCCATTCTACTTTTACTAAATACTCTAGGAACAACAAGTAGGCCTGCAGAGCGAGAGCGAAGTGCTCTAATAGGGTGATATGGTACTACAAGGTCATTAAGATAAGATGGGGCCTGATTATTTAAGACCTTGTGTGTGAGGAGCAGGATTTCGAATTCTGGATTTAACAGGGAGCCAATGAAGGGAAGCCAATACAGGAGAAATCTGCTCTCTCTTTATAGTCCCTGTCAGGACTCTTGCTGCAGCATTTTGGATTAATTGAAGGCTTTTCAGGGAGTTTTTAGGACTTCCTGATAATAATGAATTACAGTAGTCCAGCCTGGAAATAATAAATGCATGAACTAGTTTTTCAGCGTCACTCTGAGACAGGATATTTCTAATTGTGCAAATGAAAGAAAGCTCCTGTCTTTTTGTGAATCCTGCTGTCTCCATCCATACATTGTAGCAGGTCTCACTTCCAGCTGGTGTCCAGCTTCTGAGGCATACACACTGTCAACATTCAATATCACACCTTCGACTTCTAGCTTAAAAGTCATGATTCTGTCTAACACTCCCTTCACCTCCACAATACTATTCACATGTTTTCCTTCAGAATTACACCTTCTCCATTTTTCTTCTTTTACATTTCAGTAGAACAGTTTCAATTCACCCTCCATGCTCTTGGCCTTGCAAACAACATTGGAGGTTCAGACTGTGCAGAATGCAACAGTTAAACTCAAAAGTGCTAAAAGTCAGCAGTCATCTCTATGAGCTGTTAAAAGTAAGCCACTGATAATCTTCATAACAGCAGTCTGTCAATATTTAAAAGAATAAAATAAGCAGTTGTAGGAAATATTGATTTAAAACACTTGATTGGGGTGAAGGTTGCAAGGTGTACTCTGTCTCTGAGCGATCAATCAGTGTCAGGCCATTACATGCAGGACTGCAGGAATCTTCTTAACTTTGTACTTTATATCACTGAAAAGTTTTATATAAATAAATGTTACTTATTTAAAATGTTCATGCTACTTTTACACACTACTTAACAAGCACATGAACTAACCTGTGAGGACTGATCGTATAAAACAATAATGACATCAACCACAAAGGGTGCAAAGTCTCACAATGTGTCAGAAGATGACCCTTGAAAGCAGTCGAATTTCTGCAGCAAGACTTGCAACCAGTTACACAACATGCATAATGTACCTAATATTTGTGCAGCCCTTGGTGATGTCTAGACAACCTTTCATAGTTTTCACAGAAGCGCCACAGTTTTGAGTGCATCATTAACATCCTTATGATGCAAACTCACCTTTTCAAAATCTGCTGAAAGAAAAGTGCAGGCATGTTCTGAAATTTAATAAATTTGACAAAATCCAATGAAACGCGTGTATTCATCATTATTTCTAAAGTTCAGGAATAATAATTCTTTTTCAGTAGGTGCTGCCAAAACAAAGACAGATGCCCACAAATAATAAGGAGGAAAATACACTAAACACTAAATGCTGATAAACCACAGAAATGACCTGTGAGAAGATCAGCAGCATGAAACAATACAAAGAGAAACCGAACAAGTGTTCATAGGAGGGTTGATCCATATGAACATGATGATTGGTCACTTCATTTTTAGGACCTTTGTTCTGTGAAACCAGCTTCCAGGTTAAATTCCAGTTATTTTCCTAAACGTAAGCTGCTCTGACAGCTTTTGTTTCTTATTTTTTCAGCTGCTGGTGTTTAAGGGTTTGAGACTGAGACAAAGATTAGATATAAAAGCATAATTCAATCAGAAGTGTATTTTGTGTACAAATTTGATATGAGATCAGCAAGCAGAGTGTAAGTGCTATTTTAGCATCATGTATTAATGCTCGTAGAACAATGGAAAAATAAAAATCATGGACTAAAGTTCCATCTATGAATCTGTGTTTATTACTGATGCACATCAAGGAAACACAAAGACTTTAGACATATATTCCGATCTTCCAGCAACAGGGATGCTATTTTCTCGAGAATCAATCGGCAAACCTGTTAATCTCTAATTTGGAACCTACTTGGGTCTGCAGCATAAGCTTCCTTTACAATGTACCCCTCTTAGCCTTCTCTCTCTCTTAGCAGGTGCCTCATAGCAAACAACAGAAGTGTTACAACTGAGTTACAACAAAAAAACAAACAAAAAAATACAACAGTCAGTTTTCTTGCTGTTGTTGCCATGACATCATGGATAAATATGGTGTGGTTGAATTTATTTATGGCTTTTGATAAATCATTTCATGGTCAGATGTGGTTAATGTAGTTAGCTGTACTATAAAATAATATGTAATGTTTTCACTGACTGAACTAACGTTTTGTATGCCATCCTCAGCTGTAGTGTTAGCAACACACCCACACTGCTGCAGCCACTTATATCTTTTTTAACGGCAAAGTTATTTTGGGAGTAAGCATGGCCTAACAGAGTGACCTTGATATGCAAGTGTGACTCAGGTTCGGAAAAAAGCAAACATTTTTTGACTTGAGGTCAAATGTTTGTGGTGAGATGTGAATCCTTAAACTGGGCTGACTCAAAGGCGACTGCTTATCACCGGTATGATACGTGGATACATCAACAGATTTTATAGACTCAAACTGAACTCACACTGTGTTCATTTTTAAAATATAGAGTACTTTGCTAAAGTCTTGAGCTATCCTTGTATCTTTTATGTTTTTCTTCTAAGGAGCTAGCATTTGCTATCATTTCAAATGGTCAAGTGGACTTGAGCAAGAAGTTCTCCATACTTTCTAAAACTATTAAAAAATCTCTTTTGACATTTGCTGCTTTTCCATTTTTAGTCCAGTCCTTGTACCTGACCTGATCATTTTCAGAGGAATGCTTTAGTTTGTTTGTTAAGCCTCTTAACATTAACCGATGAATCATTCAAGCATATAACTGAAAGGATAAATGAGTGTTGTGTTAGCAAAGAACCAATGTTAAACTGCATTATTATTCACTTTGTTGCTAAAAGTCAGTCACTGAGAACTAAAGGAGATATATTATGTGATACAGATAAGCAGTCTGTGAAAGTCTTACAGACATCTGTGGATAATGGTTGAGGCTTTGTCACATTTTTTGGCTGCATGTCAGTCTTACTTGCATTACATGTAAGTAAGACTGACCCATCATGCAAAAACATCAGAAATAGTTTTGACTGGCATCAGCTTAAAGAGCCAACAGAAATCGAGAGCTTGATGCTTTTGAATCATTTCCTTGTGGCTGACAGTCAGTTAAAAACACTCCAGGCTCTGATCATCATGTGTTTTTCTTCTTCTTCAGGCTGCTCTCTTTATAGGTCATCAAATCTGCCTCCATCTCATCTTATCCCTTGCATCCTCCGCTGTCACATGCACATCCCCAGTTCCAGCAAAGTTGTGATGAAGTTGTATTTTGTTTACAATAGAACATAGAAAACATAACAAACATAACAAACACACAGAAATGCAGAAAATGTACTATTTTTTTCACAGCTGTGGTGTTTGGTCCATTTAAATCGAACTGTGGTTTATTTTTCCTCTTGATGTGGTTCCTTTTCCAGATGTGCACATTGCACTCGGGTGTGGACCAAAACAACCACACTGAGACCTGTTGGAAGAGGTGGTCGGGTGGGGGATTCCAAAGCAGTTTGTTTATGGTATGAAGGTGATCTGATCCCAATCTAAGCCGGTATGTGCAGGTTTGAGCTGATGTCTGCAACTCAGCATTTTCTGTTTCTTACGTTATATTGAAATATGTTAAGTTCTTGTGATGTTATTCTTAGTTATGATTTAGTTGAAGTTTAGTAGAAGTTTGGTGGCGATCGTGGCTCAAGAGTTGGGAGTTCGCCTTGTAATCGGAAGGTTGCCGGTTCGAGCCCCGGCTTGGTCAGCCTTGGTCGTTGTGTCCTTGGGCAAGACACTTCACCCGTTGCCTACTGGTGGTGGTCAGAGGGCCCGGTGGCGCCAGTGTCCGGCAGCCTCGCCTCTGTCAGTGCGCCCCAGGGTGGCTGTGGCTACAATGTAGCTTGCCATCACCAGTGTGTGAATGTGTGTGTGAATGGGTGGATGACTGGATATGTAAAGCGCTTTGGGGTCCTTAGGGACTAGTAAAGCGCTATATAAATACAGATCATTTACCATTTAGTCTAGTTGTGTTATCTCCTTGTCTATGTAGGTTTCTCTTCTATGTGTCCCTCTCCCTCTCTCGCTCCCTCTCTCATTGTTAAGCTTGTGTGTCCCAGTTCATGTTTCTCTGTTTCCTGTTTTATTTTGAAAGTCTTGTGTTTCCACGTTCAGTGTGTTTGGTTTTGCTTCCCCTGTGGTGTCTTGTTCATCTGTGTCAGCTGTGTCTCCCTGGGTGTTTCCACTTCCCTCATTACCCTTCTGTGTATTTAAGTCCTCTGTCGTTCTTTGTTCAGTGTCACATCATCTGTTTTGCGCCCTCCGTGTCATGTTAGGTTTCAAGTGATTCATGTTCATGGTTTGTCTCATAACTTCTCTCATAGTCCTGCTATGAATCATGTTCATGCCTCTCTTGGTCGTAGTTATTATAGTCTAGTTTTTTCCTGTTAAGGTTTCAGTTTTTGCCACTATTTGTTTTGCCTTGATTTTGGATTCATGTTATCAGCTAAAATTAAGGCTCACCTTTTGTTTAAACAGCATGTTCATTTCTCCAGTGGCTGCTTTTGGGTCAGCTTCACAAGCACACCGGCCATCCCAGCTGTGACACCTGAAACCTCGACCACGTATGCTTTTCATTCTCAATGTGACAAGATACTATAGATGTACAAGGGTCTGTACAGACTAGCAACTAGCAGTGAAATGAACATAAATTCTCCATGTTTTCAAACAGACCAGAACAGCACCTTTTTCCTCTTTTACTTTTGTTTTCCTGCTCCAGGCGTATCTCTATATTTTGTAGTGACACATTTCGATTCACTTGGAGTTAACTTGGATTTTTCCCCTGTGAAAACAAACCAAACCACAGGAAAAAGCAGCAAGTTTACAAACTCATTAGCTGATTCAGACCAGAGTAAATCAACTATATGTGTAATATTAGCTCATGTTGAATTTGAAGGCAGAAATGCATTGCAAAAATGTTGGGATAGGTACACATTTCCCCCTGTTCTGTTAGCAACAGTCCATAAATGTCAGGTGTCAAAAATGGGTTGCATGAGAGTTTGGAGATCCAAAAAACAGACAAAACGCAAACTCAATAAAACCCTTTAATGCGGAGCTCCTACAGAGAAAATAATGCAGGTCGAAGCGACCTCAAGCTAGGCAAGCAGTGTTGGTCTAAAAGTAAACATAAATAAAAAAAAAACTGACCAAAGTAAATCGATCTCTTTCGCGTTTCATCTCCTGGTTTGTTTACTTCCATCCTTTACATTACTGCCATCTTGTGGCTACAGTCAGCTACTGGAGTTGTGCAAACTGAGGGGCAAACATATTTTCTGGTCATTTGCACATGCACATTACGGACAAACCGGTGGTTTTTCAACCTCTGCTAAGCTGATGGAAGACCAGCGCGCCAGGCAAGCTGGCAACGCCTCCGCTTTCACTGCTCTGAGATCAGTTACAGTCTCCAAATGGAAACACAGCTACCATTAGCAAGTAAAAGAACCTTCAGTGATTTATCATCGTAACAGATACGTTTTGTCTTGCTAACCACCTTGGCCAACACGTGTGATGTAGAGAAGATGAGTTCAAAACTCCTTTAGTACATGAACAAGGAAAGCGCCGATAATGTTGGAGAAGGGACGACAACTCTGACCAGATATCTAGGCAAAACCTGATGTTCATGAGCTCAGACACACAGACTCAACTTTAAAAAAATATGTTTTTACAAAAAAAAGCTCATGAACAATACCTGTGTGTCCTCAGAGGACAGCCACCAACAGCATATGCTTTATAGAATATGATGATAGAGTTTAAAAAGGATTTAAAGTATTTCAAATAAGCTCTGCCTTAAACATATGGAATCACATTTAAGACGGATGGGGAAGATTTTTCTCAACTTTGTTTTTCTTAATTTTACTATAGAAGTAATAATATTATATAATCCTTTAGCCAGGAAAGAGTGCCGAAAGGCGAAGACCCATGTAGATAACCCAAGGGAATTGATAAGGAATGAAATTGATAATGAAATTGGAATAGCTAAATTCTCACCATGTGCCATACCTTGATGGGTTTTTGTCTAGTTATTTACAGTGCAGTGGACCTCATCGGGATAAAGGACAGTCAGTGGACTGGTTCTTCTAGAGTGCTTTTCTATTCGGAGTACTAAAAGCCCTTTATGCAATTGCCTCATTCATCTATCATTACTTTTCTATCCAACATTCACACACATTCATTCATGCATAGGCGAAGAGATTGGTGTTAGTATCTTGCCTAAGCCTAAGAACTGGCATGGCCATGGATGTGAGTGGGACACCTGATATGGTAAATCGTAAATGGACTGGTTCTTAGATAGTGCTTCTCTACACTAGTGCTGGTATCAATAATTTGGCTGTGTGATTCAAATAGTTTGGCAATATAGTGTATGGTTTGAAAGGGGAGTAAAGGAGGGGGCCGTTTATGTCCACTGCGAACAGCCATCATTGAAAAGAGGTGGTGGCTACAATGCATCCTTGAGTTCCCCTCCCAGGTGCATCAACCCCCTCAGGTGATCTCGAGAGGTCACATGATGAGTTGGGGCAGGGTCTCCCAGTGGTTTCACCCTTAATGAGTAATGGTAATGACCCATACTTTTTTCACAAACTGCCAGATGTACTGACTGAACAATAGTGGGTCAGTCCTTAGGATCGCATCCAAAAGGGACAACCCACACAGGAGGTTAAATACCTGGGTCACCTTTCAAACTGAAGCTCGTTGTGTGACAGATGAAATATCTTCATAAATCTGAGGAAGTCTGGTTGCCTGTTTTTCAAGCTGTCAATTATAATATTTTGAAGTTCTTCAGCCAGGAAGGTGTGCAGGAAGGTGAATATGTCCAAGGACAATGCAGCCATTTAAATCCACAGTCCCCCATTTGCAGAGAATATTAATTACAAACAAAGTAGACAAAGGTTTGCATTTGCATTTTATAGTTTTTCACTGTAATTTGAAATACGAGGCCCAGAGATATGTTAGTGCAAGTGAGGAGGGTTGAAATAACCAAATAACCAGACTACCAGAGAGGTAAAAGAAACCACTCAGAGCCACTTGAATCTCTGAGGTCGTTATCTCTGATGCTGAGACTTTTCAGAGGAAGCTGATTTCTGCTAATTGATTTTAATTTTAATTTTAATTATTTTTATGAGCTGACAACCCATGAAAAAGTGAAAATTTACCACCAAAACATTCCAACAAAGTACTGGCTGTAGAGAACTGTTTTATTCTCACACACCCACACCCCTCTTCTCTCTCTCACACACATACACACGAGTATCGTATATGGCTCTGGTTTCATAAATGCTCCCCCTTTCTCTGTTTGAGCAGCCTTGTTTGCATTTACATTCCCCAGTAACCTGGAGACACCTGCATGTCACACAGACCAGCCTACTACTCTGACATTCTACTGCTTTCAACAAACACACACACACACACACACACACACACACACACACACACACACACACACACACACACACACACACACACACACACACACACTACACTATATGGCGTTATCTTGCAAGTCATGGTTTACAGCACAATTAAACAGATAGTAATGCTGTAATGTTTGTCTTGAGTTCAATGAGCATAAACCTTCTTCTTTCCATTTCCCTGCTCTCTCACTGTGATTTACTCCTGTAGGTTCCACATGCACACGATCATTGTGTCAAGGTGGCTGAAAAAGTGCTTTAAAGTCAACCTCTCCTCAGGCTTTTCCATGCATCATCATCATCACACTTACACCCTTACACAGTTTACCTCTATCCCTCCCACCCACCGACTCCTTGGTGACGCCTCACACCTCCGCCAATGAAAAAGATCTGTTGTGAGACAAAAGCGAGGTGAGCACACAAGTGACAACAACACCACCAACCTGAGCTATACACCGTATTTGGTGTGAAAGTAACCATAGCAGCCGTTAAGAAAAGCTGCCACTGTGACCATAAATAAAACTTCCTGATAGGTGGAAGATCATGGTATTTATTTCATAACAGCAAACAGATACGCAGCTACACAATGTAAATACACAATTTAATGCTACAGACTTTAATTTTTCATTAATGCCACTCTCCACTTGAACAGAGCTAATGTATTAATAAAAAAGAGTTTTTTTTGACTTCTCAGAGTTGCGACTGTAGATGAAAGCTGTGTGTCCAAGGGAAAATATTAAGTGCCAGCCTCTGTATGTTTGAATTGAAAACATCAAGTGTGCTTCAAGGCAAGAGTGTCTTAAATACAACAAGATAGATATGCTCCCGAACAAAGCAAAAATAAAGCAGAAGTATGTGAATCAGCAGACTTGATGCTGAATATCAGAAGACTAAGTTTAAAAAAAAGTGCCATGTCAACAACATACTTCACTGAAGATGGATTTTTTTTACATGTATGCCTTTATAGCAGGTATAGTTCTGGGACACGACTTCTGCTGCTAGGAAACTGTTTTTCCCCTTAAATAATGCCACATTTGTGATGAAAATGCATGTGTTTGTTGAGCAGCAGAGCCGTGCCCATGAAAAATTAGCCAAATCTTCTCTGCCAATGCCAAATTACTTATTCTGCTATGGACTCTTGTTACAAGATTTTGGTACCCCTGGTCCTGACAATCCGGTTCCTCTTTGGGGGCTGATTAGCATACATGTGAGTGCGTATCCTGCTACAGCAGTCAGTTGGTGTCTGCTCTAGGGATGGGTATCGTTTAGGTTTTATCCGATACCGGTGCCAAACCAGTACTTTTGAAACGGTGCTGGTGCTTAAACGGTGAGAACACAAACTTTGTCCAAAAACCTCTCATGTTCAGCTGTTTTTTTTGTAAAAAGATAACAATGTTAGCCTTTTCTGCAGCTATAGGGTATATATGGTATCACTCTTGGCTGGAAGCAGTGCATAAGCAATGGTTGTTCAAAAACCTCTCATGTTTAACTGTTTTCCACTTTTTCTTTGGTCATTTTAGCCTTTTTGGCCAGGGTGAAGTTAGTATCATCAAACAAGAAGACAGCCGTATGTAACTACGACGCTGTTTGCTAGTTCACCTTATATGCATTAATTTAATAATGTGGTTAGCCTACTCAACGTAAATTACCCACGAACAACATTAATAAGCTACTCACGCAGAGAAGAACGGCTGCTGCTGCCATCATCATCCGTCATAATTTCTGCTACACTGGCAGGGCTAGGGGCCAGGACTCTCCTCTTCGGGTTCTTGGGGGATGTTGCTAACTCCGGGGCCAATAACAGGCACCACACCCGCAGTAGATGTGCTTGGTGTGAGGTCTTGCAGCAAGCTATCAAATACGGTGCATTTCTCGGCTTTTAAAAAAACGCTATGCGTCGCCAGGTGTTTCATCAGATTCGAGGTGTTCCCTCGTTTGCACAGTATCAGCTTAGAGCATTTGTTGCAGGCTGCTGAGTTTACATCTTTTGCTGTGAAGTACAGGCATACTTTTCACTGCTTCGTCTTGGGCATTTTTAATCTGTATCTCTGCTCTAAAAGAACGTACGTACCTGGGCCCTCCTACTATCCTTGGAAAGGTAAAATGATTGGCTAGAATCCAAAGTGTATGACATCTCAGGAAAAAAAAAGCACTGAAATAAAGCACCGAAATGTGCGCTGCTTTTCGGTCTGGTTACCACCGTTTATGTCAGAACTGGTGCCATAATGGCACCGGATACTGGTACCCATCCCTAGTCTGCTCCAAGCATGCCACATTTAACTGATCTGGATGGGGGCAACTTCAAGATAGTGTCCGCAAAATCCAAGTTGCTGCATTATTTGGAGTGAGCCCGAGTACAGTCACTAAGCTGAAAGCCAACTTTGATATACAGCCCTCCCTCGCTATAACGCAGTTCACCTTTCGCGGCTTCACTGTTTCACAGATTTTTTGTGTGTGCAATTTTGCAGGCTTTCTTTTTTTTTTTTTTTTTTTTTTTTTTTTTTTACAGCGCATTGTGTTCTGCATCCTGATTGGCTGTAGACCATTGTCAATCAATCTCCTCTGTGTCTCCTGTACAGTACAGAATGCGTTCAGCTTGTCAAATTTACATAAATCTTTGTTCGCTAGCAGTGTGACTCTGAAGTGCTGCACTGTATGTTTGTAAGTTTTCTCCCCAACAAACACAACAATGTCGACGAAACGTTTTGTACCGTCATCTGGGTACTTATGACCAGAGTGTGTCTCAACAGCATTTTTCATTTTTCAACTTCCTCCATTTACTTCTTGCCTCTATCTCTTTCACACACACACACACACACACACACACACACACACACACACACACACACACACACACACACACACACACACACAGGGCAGATTGTTGATTGTTTTCTCCTTTCTTTTCACTTACAGGTGCCTTGGTCATTGTCATACTATACTATGTTACTAGGGGTGCAACAACACTCGTATCGATATTGAACCGTTCGATACAGTGCTTTCGGTTCGGTACGCATATGTATCGAACAATATAAAATTATTTATTTAATTTATTTAATCTACATTCCTCACAAGCCCACAAAGTTCAAGTCTCAGCCTGGCACTCTTTTTGCCTACAGGCAACAAAACTATTTGCCTGCTGAACAAAAACAGTGTTGTGCCTGAGTTTGATGAATGTGGGTTGGCCAGCACAGATCAAGTATGCCTTCCAAGAACCGGGATATCAGTTTAGAGGAAGATGGAGCTCAAGACGTATCCATGAAGCGTCTTGAGGCAACTTTTGTTGTGATTTGGCGCTATATAAATAAAATTGAATTGAATTGAATGTGTAGTGGGGTTTTTTTGTTGTGGATCTGCTTTCGACTACTCCGCCTAGGCTGCACTGTCGAGTGCAGATGCACTGAGCGCAGTGCAAGCTAAGCTCGTTGCAACATGGCAACTGCCTCAACGCTACCCGAAATTGAACCTCCCCCACCCTCTTTCAGATCTGGCGTTTGGAACTATCTTGGTTTTCATGTGAAGCATGACCCTGATGGTAAGCGCGTCATGGACAAAAGTAAAACAGTATGTCGCATGTGCCATGCAATGCTCAATTGGTGGGAACTAGTGCGTTAGCGCAGTTAGCTTGTTAAGGTGTTGATGCCATCCAGCCCCACGCACGGGGCGATCCGCGGTAACTTGTTAAAGGAGATTTGCCGTGTTGTGGCGTTAACGTCATTTCAACGAGATTAACGCTGACAGCACTAGTGTGAACACAACGAATATGACTGCACATTTAAGCCGACATCATCCTAGTGCAAAGACAAATGGAAGCAAACAAAAACAACAAGCACGCATGCTACAAACTTCACCCGAGTCATTTAGACAGCCGTTAGCACATGATTCTCCTTATGGGGACCTGATATGTTTAATATGCTGCTGAGAATATAGCCCAGAAGAAGCGTATAGTATAGCGTTTATTTTGGAAAGAGACATTTCTCTGTAATAAACTCTCTTTTCCAAAGATGAGTGATTTCTCGATCAGATAGATTTATTTTTATTATTATTATTTTGTTGTTTCAGCAACATTAAATTAACATTAAATCTATATTTATAATTTTAATAAATGACAAATTAAAAAGGCATGAACATTTTTTTGTATCGAAAAAATATCGAACCATGACACCAAAGTATTGAACCGAACCGAACCGTGAATTTTGTGTATCGTTGCACCCCTATATGTTACATATAATGTAATAACTGAAATAACACTAATAAAAATAATTAAATAAACAGTTAAAAGAGATACATAAACAAGAGAAGCCTATTTATAAAATTTATAGAGCACATCTTGGAAAAGCAAAATGTGTTTGGGACAACAAGGCGATTAGATCACGATTCAGATCGCAAAAGCTGCCAAGACAGGACAGAATTTAGAAAAAAAAAGAAAGTTGCACTTTATGCTTAGGTTTTAGCTCCAATTAACTTTCCAATTCTACAACTCTAACCACAAACACTCGATTTTCATATAAATGTTACAGATAAAAGCACTAACTGGTATACAGGCAGCTGTGGCTTTTGCAGCCGAAATAATCCAAAAAAGTTCCAGTGGAACAAACACAAACATTTATTCCAAGTGTCACAGGTTAAAACTATGTGGCTAGATGGGACGATGCACAACAAAACACAGTATGGCAAGTGTTTATGTTCAATTGGAATCCACATAATCTGCAGATTTCTTTTCTCATCTATTAATCACATATTTAATCATATCACATTAGTTATAGTAACATCACTTTCTCACTGTACCATAGTAAGAGCACTCCTGTCACTAGTTTACATGCATGTGGAATGTTAACACAGTGAGGTCATTGTAATGGGAGACGTTAAACAGATACTGGGACTCCTTCGGCTTATCAGGGATGTAAATCCTTAGGTGATGGGCACTCAGAAAACAAGGTCATAATTCACTCTGTGAGGGAGGAGGTATAGCCCCCCCCCCCCCCCCCCCCCCCCCACCCCGTGAGAGGGCCCCACATGTGAGTTTGTGGAATGTTCTTTGTCTGTGTGTTTGTATACTGTATAAGATGTAAGGGCGGTGGCCGCAATTCAGAGCTGTCCTGGTGTTTCACTGGGATGCTCTCTCCACATTGCAATGTGTTTATTAAACCCACTTCAAATCAAGCTCACTGGGTGTGTTGCAGGTTATTGTTAAATTTTCCACAACACAGTTTAGTTAAATCAGTGGTATTAGGAAACAAAATGAATATAAAATATCAAAAGAAAATATGAATTTAAAGTAAAATAATTCCCCATTATGTTTAGTTTCTGGTGACAGAGTGAAGAATAAAATACTATAACACATGCAAAAGTTTAAATCAAAGGTAAGCCTGACGTCCAGAAAAGCACAGAGCACATATCAGCATAGTAGGAGAGCAACATTTCTGGATTACAGTTTTTATAAGAACAGCATTAACATTAATACTTTGTTTCCAAGCCCTTTCTGTAAAGTGGATCAGTCTCAGGCAGTGAATATAATGCTGATGTACAATGGTTGAAACATGGTGAAAACCTCGTTTGGTGCCTGCCTTCCTGTTTTATCCCACTTCATAGTTCAGGAAGGTAACTTTCCACTGTTGTGAGACACTAATAAATGATGCATCAGGCAGTCACCTGCTTGACTTCCCACATTTCCTTTGTGTGGTTTTGAGACAGCATGTTGCCATGACTTCCTACAAGGCATCTAAAAGCATTTTGCCATTTCCTCAGTACTGACTGCTCTGACCTGGAGGCTCATCCCAAACAAAATCACACAGAAATCCCTGCCTAATACAGAGCGGCAGGACTTTACTTCTCCTGCATGCTATGTGGTCTGTTTCAGTTAGCAACTTCAACTAACAAAGTTCATTATCAAACTCACGGCTTGATGAAAGGTCAGAGGAGCTAGGGTTGCTGTTGTTGAAAGTTCTCCTAATAATCTTTGGAACACTTTCACTGTGTGTGTTTTGATTTGTTTTTCCTTAAAAATCTTACCAGGTTTCTTTGGATGAAAAGGTTTCTGTTTTTTTGTGTTGGATCCATTTCATGAACCCAACTGCAGTAACTGTATGAATGTATGTATCGTTTCATCATAAGAAAGTGGCTTGGCTGTCATACAGCAGATATAGAACTAAGAACTGAGCACAGTGAAAAACTAACCAATACTCCCAGAGTGTGTCCTCCAGCAAATCAAAGAAAATCTTCTGGATTTATACCATAATCTGAACTGTTATTTCTTTGCCTGTACTCTCAGCCAGTGCTCATCCTCTCACCATGTTTCATGAAATATAGATTGGGAGTTTCTGGGTCAGACAATCAAACCACAGCCTTGGTGGTTCTCACCTTGGTGGAGAAACTACAAAGTGGCTCAATACACTTTGTGTTGAAACACAGGCTGTATCGAACTTGTCGTTCAAAACAAGTGGTGCACTCATTCTAGTGGTGTTTTCTATCAGACACAGGACTCCACGACTCCCTTTCTGTTGTGTTAGTAGGGATGACTGTTAAAAGCATGTAGATCAGCGCTTAATTTGACTGAGACTGTCCTTTTTTTTAAATTATATTTTTATTGAAGAAAAAAAAAGGGACTTGTTACAATAAAGTGCATTGACATTATTTAGTCAAAAAAAAGAGAAAAGGAAAAAAACAAAACAAAAAACTCCCAAACAAAACCCTTTTTCTTAGTCCATTTGTTTTACATTCTGATAGCAAAAAAATAAAATTAACTCATTGGCTTGACAATGTGTTAAATAATGCAGCATGTTTAACTTATTTACAAAAACTACATTAGGTACATATTATGAAGTTGAGGGTCAACCTGACATTGTACGACACATGGGAGATACACCAAGATACACCAATTCAGGGCTGGTCTTACCTAAATTCAGGGCGGATGGGGGACACAAAGCTAATCCATTTATTCCATATTTTGTAGAATTTGTCTTTCTGAATTTTTAAAAAGAATGTCAATTTTTCCATTTTAAATATTTCGAAAACCACATTAAACCAATCCTCAAGTGTTGGCGGAGTTGGATTTAACCACTTTCTGGTTATTGATTTTTTGCTGGCCGCTAATAGCCCTTGTAAGAGTTTTGTGTCCCCTCCCCAGACCGAGCCAGCAACCAAGCCCAAGTACAAATTTACAAAATTGATGTCAAATTTTATCTTAAAAACCTCACACAAAGTTTTATGGATTCCCAGCCAGTAATTTTTTAAGTTAGGGCAGTCCCAAAAGATATGATAATGATGTGCCTCTTCTGATCCACATCTTCTCCAGCATTCTGCTGTCCCATTTTTATATTTAGTTTGATCTAATAATGTTCTTCCAACAGTCAAATGTTCTTTATCCAAGATAAAGAACTTGTTGAGTACCAATGAAAATTACAAATCCTCTCCCAGTTCTCGTTTGTTATACCCATCCCCGATTCCGATTCCCATTTAATCTTAACATTTTGAGTAGTATCCTTCCTTGCTTGAAGGAGCACATCATATAGTTTGGAGATTGCCTTTCTCAGAGAACTATCATATGCTAATTTAACTTTCTTAAAAATTTCTGACTCAACCATATTTGGGTTTGGGATATTGCAGTGTTTATTAAAGTAATCCCTCATTTGAAGAAACCTGAAGAAATCTACTTGTCTTAAGCCATTTCTTATTTGTAAAGACTGGAAACTCTGTAGTGTGCCTTTATGTGTGAAGGAATGGAATGTGGGGGCAGCACGGTGGCACGGTGGTTAGCACTGTTGCCGCACAGCAAGAAGGTCCTGAGTTCAATTCCAACATCAGGCCGGGGTCTTTCTGTGTGGAGTTTGCATGTTCTCCCCGTGTTTGCGTGGGTTCTCTCCGGGTACTCCGGCTTCCTCCCACCGTCCAAAGACATGCAACTTGTGGGGATAGGTTAATTGGATAATCCAAATTGCCACTAGGTTTAAATGTGCGAGTGAATGTGAGTGCGAATGGTTGTCTGTCCCTGTGTGTTAACCCTGCGACAGACTGGCGACCTGTCCAGGGTGTACCCTGCCTCTCACCCTATGACAGCTGGGATAGGCTCCAGCACCCCCCGCGACCCTGAAAAGGATAAGCGGAAGCGAATGGATGGATGGATGGAATGGAATGTTGTTAGTCCACTCTCTATCCAGGACTGAAATCTATTATCACTTTCATTTGGTCTAAAAACTGTGTCATAAGCACACCATCTAAATACTTTTAGTATTCGTTCACTACCACATATTTTAGTCACTTTATTCCATATTTTTAAAGTGTGGCTAATCCATGGTCCTTTATCTTCTAAACGGTCTGCCAATTTTTTATCTGCAATTGAGGCTTGTAGTTGGAATTTAGGGGTTGTATTGAATTCTATGAATTTCCACTTAGCTTTCAAATTCGGGTTACACCATTGCAGCAGGGGGATGACCTGAGATGCATAATAGTAGTATTGTAAGCATGGGAGCATTGCCCCCCCCCCCCCCCCCCCCCTTTTTTTTGCCTTGCTTAACGATCTAAATTTAATTCTTGGTTTTTTCCCATGCCAAATAAAGCGCGAAATCCATTTGTCCCATTCCCCAAACTGTGTTTGACTTACTTCAACAGGCAAAGTTCTAAATAAATAGAGGAGTCTTGGGAGTACATTCATTTTCACTGCTAATATCCTTGAGTTTAAATTTAAGAAAGGCACCAGATTCCACCTATCTAAATCAAATTTTATGGCCTGTGACAAGGGACCATAATTTACTTGTGATAGATTAGAAATATTCTTAGTTAGAATTATTCCCAAGTATTTAAGTGTTTCAGCTTCCCAATTTATATTATAATTATCTCGTAAAGTGTTAGATGCTGTATAGTTTAGTGTCATTACCTGTGTTTTGTTTAGGTTTAGTTTATAACCAGACAGTTCTCCAAAAACGGAGAGAGAGGACATCAACTCCTCAAATGATTCTTCAGGTTCCTTCAAAAAGACCAAGACATCATCTGCAAACATTGCCACTTTTTGTTCTTCCCCAGCAACTACAATACCTTTAATTTTGGTATTGTTTCTTATAAACTGACCAAGAGGCTCAATATAAAGTACAAATAAAAGTGGTGAGACTGGACAACCCTGCCTGGTCCCTCTTTCTAGAGTAAATGATTCAGATAAATCTCCATTGACTTTCACACGAGCCCTTGGTTTATCGTAAAGGGATTGTATTATTAAAATGAATTTATTGTGAAAACCAAAAGTCTTCAGTACCCTATAAAGAAAAAGCCATCTGACTGAATCAAAGGCTTTCTCAGCGTCCAGTCCCACCAACATTGCCTGGACCCCATCTCTGTTTATTTGTTCAATAACATGTAGGGAACGCCTTATGTTGTCCAGTGTTTGCCTTTGTTGGATGAAACCACACTGATCCAGGTCTATTATGTCAGGTAAGATTTTTTCTAATCTCCGTGCCAGAATTGCTGTAAATAGTTTATAGTCCAAATTTAATACACTAATCGGTCGATAACTGCTACATTCTGTCCTATCTTTACCCTCTTTGGGAATGATGGAAATAACTGCTTCCTTCCACGAAGGGGGTAATTTACCCTTTTGCATAATCCAGTTGAATGTATTCAATAGAATAGGAAGCAAGTCCTCTTTAAGGTTTTTATACCACTCTGCAGTGTACCCATCCAAACCCGGGGTCTTGCCTTTTAATTTAGATATTGCCAGGTGAAGTTCTTTGGTTGTTATTGGTTGGAGTAAACTTTCGTTTTGGAAATTCGTTAAAGTTGGTAGTTTTAATTTGTTCAAAAAATTATCAATTTTTATTTCATCCGTTGTTTGTGGTTGGGTATACAGTTCTTTATAGAACAACTCTAAGCTCTCTTGAATTTTCTCTAATTGATTTTCCATTATCTTTGTTTGAGGATTTTTTATTTTAAGAATTGTGTTTTCCAATCTCTGTTTACGCAGTTTATAGGCTAAGACTTTAGAGGATTTGCTTCCTATCTCATAATATTTCTGCTTTAAAAGAATAATTTTCTTTTGAGTTTCTTGTGTATAAATTTCATCAATTTCGACCTATATTTTTTAAATTTCTTTTTTTAATCTCAGAATTACCTTTGCATCCATCTTCCCGTTGTAGTTGTTTTAACTTTGTCTGAAGGTTGACTAATTTTTGAAGCTTTATCTTTTTCAGATGGGAGGTCATTGAAATTATTTTTCCTCTCATTACTGCCTTTAAGGTATCCCATAATATGATTTGCAACACTTCCCCGGTATCATTTAATTCAAGAAAATCCTTTATTTCTTCTCTTAACTTTTGTTTTAGTATGGGATCGTTTAATATGGTTGAATTCAGTTTCCACAGCACCTTCCTTGCTTTCTTCTCTAAACTCAAAGACAGTGAAATAGGGCTATGATCTGAAAGATCTATCGTTTTAATTTGACATCCCTTTACTCTAGTACATTCATTACTGAACATAATGAAATAGTCTATTCTAGAATAAGTCCTATGGGGACAGGAGTAGTGGGTATAGTCCCTGCTTTTAGGATGTAACTCTCTCCAAACATCAATTATCCCCAATTCTTCCATCAATTGATTAAATTTTTTTGTAAGAGCATTTGAGCTAATAGATGCTCCAGACACATCTAGTTTAGGATTCAATCTAATATTAAAATCACCTCCACAGATTACCAGACCTTGTGAATTCACCATTAAATCAAATATTTGTTTATATATTGTCCAGTTACTTCCAGGAATATACACATTTATAAACGTCATTTCCTGACCTTCAATTTTACCCGTAATTTTTATAAACCTTCCCTCCCCATCCTGTAGTTCTGATATATGTTCATTATTAATTGTATTTGAAATAAGTATAGCAACTCCTCTCCTATGTCCTCCCTTGTATGAAGACGAAAATACATTTTTAAAACCTTGTCTTCTCAATTTATCATGTTCTGATTGACTCAGGTGGGTCTCCTGGAGGAAAGCCACCTGTGCTTTTTCCCTTTTTAATTTAGACAAAATCTTACTTCTTTTGACCGGATTTAGAACTCCATTTACATTGAAGGATATTAATTCAATTGGTTCTCCCTGCATTCATACCTTACAATTTCCCCTTTTCTCCCCCACTTCATATAAGCTGCTGCCTCGTAAACACAGTAAAACAAAAATTGCCACCAACAAACTAACAAAAATAAACAAATAAATAAAAATAAATAAATAAAGTTGTGAACACTTAACAGTTCTCCCTCTTCTGACTTCCACACGGTCCTCTTTCTGACCTGTAGCAAGTCCGAGGGAAAGCATCCAACCCAAAATGAGTTGCAGGGCCCTCTACTGTGGCAACAGTCATGATGGTCCTCTCCCCTTTTGTCCCTTTACTTCGATCAAATTACTTAACACATTTATGTTAAGTGTGGCTCTTTATCTTGTCTTAACCGTCGATTATCACTACTAAAGTCCATTTGTTATAGTTAGGATTAAGTTTAACCTGTATTATCCAGTGATGAACGTCTGAACGCTCGCAGTTTGTCTTTGAAGCTGCGTGGCTTCGCCGCCTCCGAAGTACGCCTTGTTCGCACGGACTGCCATGCTGCTCGCTGAATCCTCGCTGAATCCTCTCCTCGCTGAATCCTCTCCCTCTTTGGTTTTTCAATCACTTTTACCGGCAGTCCCCGGCTCGCCATGTCCGCCGTTGCCTCTTCCACCGTGTCTTTCCATCTTCATAATGTACTCTCAAACGGGCTGGATACAGGGTTTGGAAACGTATCTTGTTTTCCTTTAATGCACGCCTGGCTTCAGCATATTCCTTCCGCTTTTTCAGAATTGCTGAAGCGTAGTCATGGTCGATGCTAATTAGGTGATTATCCATAGTGAAACCTGTCCGGTCCAGGATCAGTATCCAATTTACCTGATGTTTTTGTCACTGGTCACACATCTGCTGCACAACTCACCTGTTAAATCAGCCTTGCTCAATGATTCCTGCCACTCAACTGGAAATAAGTAAATCTCAGACAATCTTACCTGCATGCCTTCCTGCTTGCCAATCACTTCTGGATTACTGGAGAAAAAGTTGGATTATCTGTTCCACTCACCTTGCCAGTCCTTGCTAGACACTTGCTTGGCCACTTTCTTTGGAACTCCTGGTTTTTTGGTTTCACAGGTAAGCACTCACCTTGTCAAGATTCACCTACTGCCAACCATTTACTGATTGGTAATAACTCCCCTCTAATCCTGAATTTTTAAAAAAGCTTTGATTTCTTGCAAACCTGTCTGTCCTTTGAGTCTGGTTTGGGTCCACTCCACGTACCCGCCCCTTTACATGGACCCAACAGACCCAATTCGGACCACTATATCTAAGCAGGATGCCATCATTGGGGAGGATGAGCAGGCACTACAGTGTCAGTCAATTTGTGATAAACAGGAGGAAATTCTCACAGCTCTAAAGGAGATTCACTCTAACACCACCACCACTCCCAGCTAGTCACCTCCACTTAAGGTCCCTTTTGTTGCACCTGAGGCAGTTGCCCAGCTTTCCCTGCAGCTGTCCAAATAGTGCCCATATCTGTGATGCCATGTTGTCAGCCACCATTTTCTGGTGAGTTGGGTTGCTGTGGGGGATTCCTGTTACAATGTTCTCTGGCAATCGGCCACTCACCCTGCTCGCTCTGATGCTGCTGCAAAACTCTCTAACTTTGGAGGATTGCTGTGTGTAAAAGAGCTGAAAAAGACTTTCGTTCACCCAGTTTCTGAGGGCTGCACAGCCAAGAAACGATTGCATTTACGACAGGGTAATCACACTGTGACCGGATTCATTATTAGTTTCTGCACAGGAGCTGCTGAGGCCTGCTGGCTCGATCACGCTCTTCAGGACATATTTTTTCAAGCGTAAATTCATCAAATGAAAGATTAGTTAGAATCATGAACCCGTCACATTCAAAGATTTAGCTCTCTCTGTCTCTCTCTGGATAAATAAACTCCTGAGGGAGAGAGAGGCTGAGAAAAACCACAAATACCATAAGGGACTGTTTTGATCATTTCCGGTGTACGTCTCCACTCTCTCCCCTCTGTTAGCAGCTTCTGCTACCACCTCCTTACACTTTTTACCTTGTTCACTTGCCGAACCCATACAGACAGGCTGGTCACTCAGGAGCTGAAGGAGAAGTGCTTCTGTGCCCGTGAGTGTTTTTATTGTGGCCACTCTATTCCTTACAGGTACTTTGACTCCACCCATTGGTAGTTTTGGAAATGTGGGGGGCAGCTCCATGGCTATGTCCAAGCCCTGTTTGCGATTACCAGTTACCCTTTGCCTCAACCAGCATTCCAACTCTCTCCATGCACTTACTTACTCTGGCGCTAAACAAAATCTCACTGATACTGAATTAGCTTAAAAACGAACCCTTCCTCTAATAATGCTAGATCCACCAAACCCTGCCACCGCATTAAACAGTGACATTTTGCCAAGATTACCCACCAGACCGACCCTGTCAGATTTATATCCTCTAGAAATCACTGGGAAACCATTACGTTTCCCTCCTCAGGCACCCCGTGGATTCTTGGCTATCCCTGGTTGGAGAAATACAACCCTTATATTCAACCCTTATATAAAATCAAGAGTTGGAGTCTGTTTTGTCTTGCTAACTGTTTAGAATCTGTGCTAACTACAAGTTCAAGCAATTCTCCCTCTTCACTTACACAACCGCCGTACCTGTCCACCATCCTGGAAGAATAAATTGACCTTCAGGAAGTATTCAAAGACAAGGCTCTCTCTTCCCCCACACAGACCCTAAAATTGTGCAATTCCCTCTTCTGTAGCCCGGCACCCTTTGAGTTGCCTTTAAAATCTGTCATGGCCATGTATTGATTACCGAACAGTGAAAAATAAATACTGATCCAGTTTTGCTAGATGGGGATCGGTCCGCCAGGACCTCTGCTCCTGGCCGCCGCCCAGCTCACAATGCACCCTACCCCTACAGTGCCTCCTGTGGGTAGTGGGCCTGCAAGAAGATGGGCCCCTGTTCTGTGCTAGACTGGGCCCCATGGACTAAGGCCCAGCCACCAAATGCTCGCCCACAGGCACCCTCCCCGGGCCTGGCTCCAGGGCGAGCCCCAGTAACCCTATCCAGGGCAGAGTGAACTGTTCCCTCGATGGTCTTCTTATAGGGGTCTTCTGAATCGCTCTTTGTCTGGTCCCTCACCCAGGACCAATTTGCCACAGGAGACCCTACCAAGGGGCAAAAAGCCCCCAGACAACATAGTGCCTGGGATCCCTGGGACACACAAACCCCTCCACCACGAAGGTAGCAATTTGTGGATGATGTGGTTCTGTTGGCTTCATTGGGTGATGACCTTCAGCTCGCTTTGTGGGAATGAGAATCAGCACCTCCAAATCCGGACGAGGCCATGGTTGTCAGTCGGAAATGGATGGAGTGCCCACTCTGGGTCAGGGACGAGTTTCTACCCCAAGTGGAGGAGTTTAAGTATCTCTGGGTCTTGTTCACGAGTGAAGGGAGAAGGGAGCGGGAGATCAACAGACGGATTGGTGCTGCGGCTGCAGTGATGTGGTTGCTGTAGCGGTCCGTTGTGGTGAAGAGAGAGCTGAGTGTAAAAGCACAGCTCTTACCAGTCGATCTACGTCCCGACCCTCACCTATGGTCACGAGCTGTGGGTAGTGACCGAAAGAATGAGATCGCGGATACAAGCGGTGGAAATGGGCTTCCTCCAAAGAATGGCTGGACTCTCCCTTAGGGATAGGGTGAGAAGTTTGGCTATCCGGGAGGGGCTCAGAGTAGAGCCGCTGCTCCTCCACATTGAAAGGAGCCACTTGAGATGGTTCGGGCATCTGACAAGGATGCCTCCTGTGCGCATCCTGGGTGAGGTGTTCTGGGCATGTCCCACTGGGAGGAGGCCCAGGGCAGACCTAGGACACGCTGGTGAGTTTATATTTCTTCGGTGGCCTGGGAATGCCTTGGTGTTCCCCCAGACAAGCTGGAGGAGGTGGCTGGGGAGAGAGAGGTCTGGGCTTCTCTGCTTGGGATGCTGCCCCCACGACCTGGCCCCGGCTAAGCGGAAGAAGATGGATGGATGGAATAAATACTGATTACCTCTCATCAGTTCAAGTTTTGAGTCACTTCAGAGGGCCACCATATTCACTAAGCTTGAGCTTCATAACACTAACCATTTAGTCTGATTCAGGGAAGTGGACGAGTGGCTCCTTTAAGTCACTATGAGTATCTTATAATGCTATTTGGTCTCACTACTGCCCCAGCATTCTTCTAGGCTCTCATTAAACATGTACTAAGAAACTTTTTGAACTTATTAATTTTTGTGTATGTGGATGACATATTGACTTTTTTCCAAGTCCCTGGAGGAACACAGGATTCATGTCTGCATCATGCAACAGTAACTCCTGGAAAACAGACTGTACGTAAAAGCTTCTAGGCTACATGCTGGCAGAAGGGTATGTGAAGCCGAACCTGGTAAAGACGCAAGCAGTGATTCAATGGCCAACCCTACATCCCGGAAACATCTTCAGCTCTTCCTTGGCTTTGCGCTTCATTTGTAATTATAGCCATTTAGCATCAACACTCACCTTCCCACCATTCATTAAGCTGAAAGAGGTACTCACCTCTGCACCCATTCTAGTTCACCCTGACGTCAAGAAGCAATTTATAGTCGAGGTGGATGCATTCAATTTTGGGGTGGGACCATTATTCTTCCAGCGTTTGGGCCTGAAGGTAAGCTACAGCTTTATGTTTTTTTCTCTTTCTCCTTAATCCCCATCAAATGTTAGTATAATGTAGGAGACCATGAACTACTGCTACTGAAGCTGGACTTAGAAGAGTGGTAGAAAGGGTTGGAGGGGGCAGGATAGCCATTTGTCATTTGGACAGATCTTGACCTACCTTGACTTACCTGTGAACCATTAAGAGACTTAATGCTTGCCAAGCCTGTTGGTGTCTGTTTTTTAGTCATTTCAACTTCCTATGGCCCAGGTTAATATAAAATCAGATGCACTCTCTCGCCAGTTCTCTACCAATGCCAAGTAGCCCATAACAGAAAACATTCTCCCCTCCATGTGCAAAGTGGGCTCCCTCACTTGGGACAGAGAGGAGACCATTCGTTGAGCCCGACTGCTCGAACCAGACTCTGGCCCATCTGGCCAGGGCCTTTCTGTGTGGAGATTGCATGTCTTCCACATGTCTATATGGGTAATCTGGCGTTTTCCACGGCACAAACTGTTTTGACAAACTGAACATTTGACAGTATTTCCTGAAAACCCTCTTGTTAATTTTTTAAATAGCATTTAAATTTACAATAATGAATTTCACAGCAGTGAGAAATTCATTTCATTAAAGTAGTTATTGTTCTATAAAAGCTGTAACTAACTTTAACGATATAATTCTTCCACTTCAGTGCCAATACAGAGCAGAGCGGCAACCTAAACTCCACTCCCACAGAGGTAAATGATCTCATTAATAGTATCACATCCTCCCTGTGTATGACCTTGCATACTGTGGCTCCTTTGAAAAAAAGAGCCTCAAATCAGAAGTGCTTGACTCCCAGGTATAACTCTCAAATGTGCACCTTAAAGCCATTATCTGGAGAGGAACTAGTGTCACGAATGTTGCAAATCTTCACTTAGCCTGGAAAAAGTGTTTGTTGCTCTATAAAAGCCCTCCATAAAGCTAGATTCATCAGAAATGAAGAAAATAAGAAGAAACATTGGTTTCTTTACTGCACTGTAGCTGGCATGGAGAAAGAGCAGTTGTAAAACAGCTAACTGATCAAAATAAACATTTTTGACCAGGATATATGCTTCAGTCTACACATTAAACATATATTTTTTTCATGTGTACAATATCAGCACAAAGAGACTTCAAGGCAGTTGCCACAGTGATTCTACTTTAGAATCATGACCAGGTAAAAATGGAGGCTGCAGTTAAAGATCAGAGTCTGGCTGCTGAGCTGGGCTTAGCATTCACTGAGCTTTATCATCACTCGGGGTTCCTGGGTGGCTTAGTATTAGCATGTGGACTATGCATGTTCTTGTGCATTCATCCTTTTGTTCAACAATAATAAAAGTATTGTCCAGATCCATGCTGGAGGCTGCACCACTGTTTACCTACTCTGGCACAAAAACTAAAAATCAACTGATTTTTACAATAAGTGCAAGTGAAACCAATAAGTGGGTTAACAGGCAAGTAGATTAACAATTCCAAAAAAAATTAACTAGTGGAGACCGTTTTTTGATTCCCATGCCTAAGGGCCCCCATCTTATCTAAAGATGTCCCATATCACCCAAAGTAGAATGGGAGGCAGAGCCTTCAGCCTTCAGGCTCCTCTTCCCTGGAAACAGCTTCCAGTTTGTATCTGGGAGACAGACAGCCTCTCTGCTTTTATAAGATCAGGCTTAAAACTTTTTGATAAAGCATATCGTTAGGGCTGAAGCCCTCAGGCTTAGGCTGCTGGGGGGGTCCCACAGTGCACTCATTGTTTCTTCTTCACTCACCTTAACCCCCCACCCGCACTTACTATCTGTTTATGCATCACACTACATGCGACCATTAGTTATTATTAATGTCTTGCTTTCCTGCCCTCGTGTGTCTCTTTTCATCAAGCACTTGTTGTGGACTCTTGTTGTGATTTGGTGCACTCTAACTAAAATTCAATTGAAATTAAGTTGAATTTTTAATTGGTGATTCTAAATTTCTCCAAGGAGTGCGACTGTTCCTCTGTCTCTGTGTATGAGCCCTGCCACAGACCGACAACCCGTCCTACCCCATGGCAGCTGGGCGAGAGTCCAGCCACCCCAACATGTGATAAACAGAAGAAAATAATGTAGTGAGATATTCACCAGTTGTTTTTTACAGCCCGTGGGAATGGACTTGTGTGTACTACATGCTTTATCTGACATTTAAGATGAGGATGTTTTTTTCCCCCCATAGGCAGTATCAATAGTAATTTGTATTGGCTTGCTTTGTTGTGGGCTCTGCCATTAAACGCCACCAGAGAACTTATTTTCTTTATTTTGCCACATTTTGTAAATGTTTAGGTTGTTCTTTCTCATTTCACATCTTGTCCTTGCTGATATTAGGGGATAAAAAGATTCTCTTCTGTGTAAAGCATCAAACATATTCATATTTCAACCAACCGTATCTTGTGTGTCCCTGTTCTTGTTCTCTGAGCTACAGTATGTGTGTCTGAGCTTTTCTTTGCTAACAGGAGCCAACATTTTTCTGAAAAGTTGCCTTGTTAGCCATGTTCACAAACAGAAACTTACTCCTCTCATGGCCTGGGGTCAGTCACCTCTTCTGTTATTCATTATCAGCCAGTTATCCAAAACAAACTGCACAACACCTCAGTGTCTAGGTGAAGATGTGTTCATTTCTCACCAGAAGCTGTTGACCTGTTTGGTTGACTGATCCCTGTGAAACCCTGTTTCAGGATGTCACATGATTTAACACCTCAGATTTCCTCCTGTATGATTTATTGTGTGGTTTCAGTGATTGAAGAGACCAGAGTTACTGCAACTCAAGAAGAAATGTCTGCAGAAACAAACTTTTTGGTGCTAACTTTTGAAACTATAACATGGTCCAATCTAAATGAAATAAATGAGATTAAAAAAAACATCCATATTGAAAACTTGTTTTATTGTTTTCATCCAGATGTTACTTGAGACCAACTCCAAAAGGAAGTCTGTTCCCACTAAGCCGCAAAGTAAAATGATCAGTTTAATCACATTAGTGCACATGTTTATAGTCTTTGACAAAAGAAATTAGTGATGGGTCGTTCGCGAACGAAATGGCTCTTAGAGCCGGCTCTTTGACGTGAACCACGCCAGCCGGCTCCTTATCGCGAGCCGTCACGTGGGGTTTTTTTTTTTCTTTCTCTCAGCCTCTCTCTCGCACTTTTTTTCCGCTTCACTCTGCACGCGAGCCTTGTGCTTTACACTGGGCAGAGGGGGGAGGGGCGGTAGTTACACTCAGTAGCACAGGAACAGAGCCAGAGAGAGAGAAAGAGAGGCAGGGACAACAACATTAGAAAGGTATAGTAATCATCCACAACTATTTTCAGTTGCAGATGATAAAGGATTGAGAAAGTTTATTCATGCAGGTCCATATGACAGAGAATATGCATGTTCTTTTAGTTTTCATATTATAATTTATATTTAATTGTGTTGTGGTTTGCAGTGTTTTGTGTTCTTTTCACTTTAAATTTAAGAAAGGAAAAAGCTGAAAATTTAAATAGTTAAAACTTGAAATGTGAATAGTTGATTTTTGTATTATATGATTTATTTATTACATTTTATGTGGAGTGAATAAATAAAAGTATATTTACGGTGGCCCCTAGAGACAAAGCACATACAAACTTCAAATCACGTACGAACTCTGAAGCATGTACAAACTCCAAAACACGTAAAAACTCCAAAACACGTAAAAACACGTACAAACTCCGAAGCACGTAAAAACTCATAAGCATATAAAAACTCAAAACACGTACAAAAGACAACAGAAGTGCTCCAGGATGCTGGGCGCAGTGTTGAGCCTTTGTTATCTAGTGGCTACACAAGCCAGCAA
Organism: Rhamphochromis sp. 'chilingali'; assembly: GCF_963969265.1. NCBI lineage: Eukaryota > Metazoa > Chordata > Actinopteri > Cichliformes > Cichlidae > Rhamphochromis > Rhamphochromis sp. 'chilingali'. The sequence continues at coordinate 28,879,707 of NC_137939.1, read as the reverse complement.
ATTCAAATTCAAATTTTATTTGTCACGTACACAGTCATACACAGTACGATATGTAGTGAAATGCTTGGACAACTGCTCGTGACCTAAAGAAAGCAAAAAAGGAAAGGCTATGAATAAGATAGGAAATAAATATGAAAAATTAAAAAGGGTAAATTTAACTAGGAAGGAATAGAATATAAATTAAGGTTAAAAATGAAATAACTGTACAACACAAATTAGAATGAAGGGTAAATTTAACTGAGAAGAATAAGATAAAGATAAATATATAAATTAAAGTTGAAAATAAAATAACTGTACAACAAAATACACAATACACAATATAGAACTATATAAGAATGTATGAAGAAATCTAAATCTAAATAAATATATACACAATAACAGCAGCTGTACAAGTATTAACCGGAAATGAAGAATATAGTGACCAGTGTTGTGCAAAACCAAAGTCCAGAAAGTCCAGTGTGTGTGTAAGAACTGTATGTGTGGGTCAGTACTGTGTGGTGGTGTGATTGAGAGACCGTATCGCCTGCGGGAAGAAGCTCCTCCTCAGTCTCTCTGTGTTGGTCTTCAGGGAGCGGAATCGCTTTCCTGACCTCAACAGAGAGAACAGTCTGTTGTTGGGATGGCTGAGGTCCTTCACGATCTTCAAGCAAGTACCAACGACCGGATTTGGTGTGTGGTAATAACAGGTAAATGAACTTTTTTTTTAATTATTTGAATATATATATGAATATATATATGAGTGCCTGTGTATAAATACACAAACAATACACACATGCTTTCAATTGTGTAATTTAAGTGATCTAGTAGCTCGGCTTTGGAAGTTCAGTTCATGCTAGAAATGTGTTTTGGAGTTTGTACGTGTTTTGTCTCTAGGGGCCACCGCATATATTTATATATAAACATATATAAATAAAACCACTTGTTTTTATGTTAGTAATTCCTTTTGTGCATAATTTTATATTATTGTTAATAATAAATTAATTAAAGCAACAAAACAACCTGAAGAGCCGGTTCGGAGCCGAAAGAGCCGGCTCTTTTTAGTGAGCCGAACCGAAAGAGCCGGATCTCTAAAAAGAGCCGGAAATCCCATCACTAAAAGAAATGGTTTTGGTTTTTCCTCCGAGTTGGGGGAATATTTTTTTCTTTTACAAATCATCTCTCTGGATATTGTAGTTATATTTTGGCTGCTGTCAGGTGACATGAGGCTGAGAGAGAGTGAAGTACCCCCTGGTCATCACAGCTAAGAGGGAGTAAAAGGCGTTAACATCCAGCTTTATGTGATTAAAAATGAGCAACGTGCTAAACAGACCTTTTCCCCGTTTTTCCTGTGATTTTTCTGTGATTAGATGTTAATAATGTGATTGGATGTCCCCGGGAAGGAACAGTTCAGAAGATTGGATGTAAGTCGTTCACAAATCACATCAGAGATGCTTGACCCAGTCCGACCTGTGAACCTACAAACTGGTCGTATATTTTTGGCTTTCCTCTCTGCTCATTTTCCCTGTGTTAGATGGTTAGTTCTGAAGGATTTTGGTTTACATCATACTTCCACAGTTCTCCTGTTGGGTGATTTTCATCAACTCAATAATCATCAATATTTTATTTCTATAGCACATTTAAAAAGGACAGTGTCCATCAAAGTGCTTCACACAAGGTAGCAAAGCAGATTACAAAGGCAACAAAAACAGTTAACAACAATTAAAAACAGTTGTAGTTACAGTCACATAGCACAACTGCAGGCCAGGTGGAAGTCCAAACTAATTTGCTTCAAAAGCTAGATGGAACAGGTGAGTTTTTAAGCGTGTGTAGCAGCACGAGGTGGGAATAAAGTAAATACTCTTCACAGTTTAAAAGACAACGCCACCCTGGGAATTTCACCCAGAGAATACTGGAAGTAACACTAATCACCAAGAAGGCACTTAGGTTCATTATACTCAGTACGGAGACAAAGTTCAATGATAAAACAATTTATTAATAATTATTTAAAACAACATATAAAAGCACAATCATAAATATCAATGTACAAATATGCTTAAAAAAGGTATTCAGAGCCGAGGCTTACCAGTGGAGGGGCAGGGATGCCACGCACAAACTCAAAAAAAAAGAAAAGAAAACACACCAATACACAAGTGCAGCACACTCTCACTAATAAACTAAAAGACAGGTGTGTAACACTCAAAAGTTCCCACCACCAAGGCGCCCCCAGTCTCCTCCACGTCAGCCCTCCGCATCTGAATAAAAGAAAAAAGAAAATTATAATATATTACAACAAAACTAATATGCAGCGCTGGGGGATAACCCAACTGCAGGACCACACTGGTGATCTACAGCTAGAAAAAGGGCCTCCTACCAGTGGCGTGACAAAAATCCAAACTACAAATCAAAACAACAGAAAACATACAATCTAGATAAAACTTTAAAATCTGGAGCAGACGGAATCGCTGTATTGCTTCAACTTGCCGTCTGCCCGACTATAAGTTAATCATCCAGTCAATCAATGTGCACGCCAGCCGACTCCAGTAGCCGGTGTTGTGCCAAAAAGTGATTGTCTGCCAAAAACTGATTTCCAATGTTTCTGTGTATTTTTTATGTGTAATATCTTTACGTATGTTCGTAAATAGACTTCGGTGAATAGGGTTTACAAAGGGGTTATATAGAGAATTAAAAAATTATCAGTTTTTCAAGTATCTTTACAACTCTGTGTTATTGTACTTACATTATAACCAATCCGGTCCTTTATCCCCACTTAAAATATTTTTACAGAACTATTGTAATATTTGCTGCCATTTCTGCTGTCCTCTTGGCCAACTTACTCTTACAAAAGACATTTTTAATGTTAATGAGATTTTTTTAACTGCATAAATAAAGGTTATATAAAAGTCACTGCCAAAAACTGATTGCGGCTTCTACCTTGTTACACGAATGTTGTTTGTGGCTCAAGATGACTTTATGTCATCCATAAGGGATGCATTTGACATATGTTTCACATATTATAGCCCAACAAGTTACTTATAGCAGTTTAAATACAAGCAATCAGTTTTTGGCAAATACCGGAAATCAGTTTTTGGCAGACAATCACTTTTTGGCACAACACCGGCATACATATGGCCGCTGTCCACGCCGACGTCCACTTTAAAAGGCTGGCAGCAGAAGGAAAAGAAACCTCGCAACAGGAACAGACGGTAAAAGCAAAGCAGCAGCACTTCAGTTAGTGTAGCGTTGTTTAAAACTAAGGCCCACACTTCCTGCAAAGCATAATAAGTATTTACTATAAAAGAACAATGAAAGGCAGAGATCGTAACAAACTGAATTACGTACAGAGTAGTGATGGGATTTCCGGCTCTTTTTAGAGAACTGGCTCTTTCGGCTCGGCTCACTAAAAAGAGCTGGCTCTTTCGGCTCCGAACCGGCTCTTCAGGTTGTTTTGTTGCTTTAATTAATTTATTATTAACAATAATATAAAATTAGGCACAAAAGGAATTACTAATGTAAAAAAAAAAGTGGTTTTATTTATATATGTTTATATATAAATATATGCGGTGGCCCCTAGAGACAAAGCACGTACAAACTCCAAAACACATTCCTAGTTAACTGAACTTCCAAAACAGAGCTACCTAGATCACTTAAATTACACAATTGAAAGCTAATGTGTATTGTTTGTGTATTTATACACAAGCACTCATATATATTCAAATAATTAAAAACAAAAATGTTCATTTACCTGTTACTACCACACACCAAATCAGGTCGTTGGTACTTGCTGGCTTGTGTAGCCACTAGCTCACAAGCTCAACACTGCACCCTAGCATTCTGGAGCACTTCTGTTGTGTTTTGTACGTGCTTCAGAGTTTGTACGTGCTTCAGAGTTCATACGTGTTTTGGAGTTTGTATGTGCTTTGTCTCTAGGGGTCACCGTAAATATACTTTTATTTATTCACTCCACATAAAATGTAATAATTAAATCATATAATACAAAAACCAACTAGTCACAGTTCAACTTTTAACTATAAATGTTCAGCTTTTTCCTTTTAAACCAATTTAAAGTGAAACAACACAAAACACTGCAAACCACAACACAATTAAATATAAATTTAAATATGAAAACAAAAAGAACATGCATATTCTCTGTCATATGGACCTGCATGAATAAACTTTCTGAATCCTTTATCATCCACAACTGAAAATAGTTGTGGATGATTACTATACCTTTCTAATGTGACGATGTTGTCCCTGGCTCTCTTTCTCCCTCCCGCTCTGTTCCTGTGCTACTGCGAGTGTAACTACCGCCCCTCCCCCCTCTGCCCAGCGCAAAGCACAAGGCTCACGTGCAAGTGAAGTGGAAAAAAAGTGGGAGAGAGAGGGTGAGAGAAAGAAAAACCAAAAAAACCCAAAAAACCCCCCAAACCCCATGGCTTGTGATAAGGAGCCGGCTCGCGTTGTTCACGTCAAAGATCAGGCTCTAAGAGCCATTTCGTTCGCAACCGACACATCACTAGTACCGAGTAAACAGCGTCACAAATCATGAGTAGAGTAGCTCATAGGAGGCTTATACAGCTACGACCTAAAAACAATATCTGTTTACTATGGCGTTATTTTTGTGCAACTATTCTGAACGCAGGTAAAAAAAAAAATGCAGGTGCAAGTGTTGTATTTTGAGGAGAAATTTATTTTGAGCGAAGAAAAGCTAAATTTGAGTGAACAAAATTTTACAGGTTACTCTAGTGTTTTATATTATAACATATGATAACTTTTCCCCAGAGGCCTGCTGTCCAGAACTCTGAAATCCACCCAGAAATTACAACGCTGTGATCAACAGGGGAACTGCAGTTAACAGGCTGATAGAATTCGACTCATGTTTGCTTATCTTATCATTGTGAGCAGGGGAGACACCTCGCCCAGTACGTCCCCTCACCCACATCGGATCCATCTGAACTCAGCATTAACTACTGGATAAGGCTCATAGGATCTCATAGTTAGGACCTTTTAATCACAGAGATGAAGCAGACTTCTTTTATAGGGGTTGTTGGCTCTGCAGATCGACACTCCTTTGACTAGTGTCCTGACAGAAAGTAGCTGGAGATGACTGCCGTCTACTAGCCCTCACCTCTGCTACTTCATCTCATTAGACTACAGGGAGTGCAGAATTTTTAGGCAAGTTGTATTTTTGAGGAATAATTTTATTATTGAACAACAACCATGTTCTCAATGAGCCCAAAAAAACTCATTAATTTCAAAGCTGAATGTTTTTGGAAGTAGTTTTTAGTTTGTTTTTAGTTTTAGCTATTTTAGGGGGATATCTGTGTGTGCAGGTGACTATTACTGTGCATAATTATTAGGCAACTTAACAAAAAACAAATATATACCCATTTCAATTATTTATTTTTACCAGTGAAACCAATATAACATCTCCACATTCACAAATATACATTTCTGACATTCAAAAACAAAACAAAAACAAATCAGCGACCAATATAGCCACCTTTCTTTGCAAGGACACTCAAAAGCCTGCCATCCATGGATTCTGTTAGTGTTTTGATCTGTTCACCATCAACATTGCGTGCAGCAGCAACCACAGCCTCCCAGACACTGTTCAGAGAGGTGTACTGTTTTCCCTCCTTGTAAATCTCACATTTGATGATGGACCACAGGTTCTCAATGGGGTTCAGATCAGGTGAACAAGGAGGCCATGTCATTAGTTTTTCTTCTTTTATACCCTTTCTTGCCAGCCACGCTGTGGAGTACTTGGACGCGTGTGATGGAGCATTGTCCTGCATGAAAATCATGTTTTTCTTGAAGGATGCAGACTTCTTCCTGTACCACTGCTTGAAGAAGGTGTCTTCCAGAAACTGGCAGTAGGACTGGGAGTTGAGCTTGACTCCATCCTCAACCCGAAAAGGCCCCACAAGCTCATCTTTGATGATACCAGCCCAAACCAGTACTCCACCTCCACCTTGCAGGCGTCTGAGTCGGACTGGAGCTCTCTGCCCTTTACCAATCCAGCCACGGGCCCATCCATCTGGCCCATCAAGACTCACTCTCATTTCATCAGTCCATAAAACCTTAGAAAAACCAGTCTTGAGATATTTCTTGGCCCAGTCTTGGTGTTTCAGCTTGTGTGTCTTGTTCAGTGGTGGTCGTCTTTCAGCCTTTCTTACCTTGGCCATGTCTCTGAGTATTGCACACCTTGTGCTTTTGGGCACTCCAGTGATGTTGCAGCTCTGAAATATGGCCAAACTGGTGGCAAGTGGCATCTTGGCAGCTGCACGCTTGACTTTTCTCAGTTCATGGGCAGTTATTTTGCGCCTTGGTTTTTCCACACGCTTCTTGCGACCCTGTTGACTATTTTGAATGAAACGCTTGATTGTTCGATGATCACGCTTCAGAAGCTTTGCAATTTTGAGACTGCTGCATCCCTCTGCAAGATATCTCACTATTTTTGACTTTTCTGAGCCTGTCAAGTCCTTCTTTTGACCCATTTTGCCAAAGGAAAGGAAGTTGCCTAATAATTATGCACACCTGATATAGGGTGTTGATGTCATTAGACCACACCCCTTCTCATTACAAAGATGCATATCACCTAATATGCTTAATTGGTAGTAGGCTTTCGAGCCTATACAGCTTGGAGTAAGACAACATGCATGAAGAGGATGATGTGGACAAAATACTCATTTGCCTAATAATTCTGCACTCCCTGTAGGCCTTTTCACTCAGAGCAATAACTCACTGGGGAGAAGCCAAACCTGTATGTAAACGTTCCTTTGAGCAACTCCTCAGTGGACCACAGTCCAGCCCCTTTCCAGGAGACTGGTTTCAGAACCAGAGTTTAAGGTGCCACTTCGCCACATCTGGCAAGTATTTGTCAAAGTCACACATTAGTTCCTTTCCCACCAGAGAAGTGTCATTCCATGTCCCTGTAGCCAGTCACAGAAACTGGTCATAGACCACGAGGGCCTTCGCCCCCGACTGCTGCACAGGTCACAGAACATTAGTATCTCACATCTCAGTAATGAAGACAGGCTTAGATGTTACCAGGTTTAAAAGTGACTCATGTGGCAAAGTTTTCTTTTTATATTTCCATTTTCAATTTTATTTATATCTGTCACCTCATTCATATTGTGAGGTAAAGACTGGACAATAATACATTTTGTAGTATAGATTTGTTTAGAGGCAGAAAAAAACACTGTGTTTTGTGATAAAGCAGTAGTATTGTGAGAGTTTTTGAGCTCTCCCACATGGAAAAATTAAGTGCTATACATAAGTCGTGACAGTGACTTCATGGGGGTGGGAGCCAGCTCTCACTTTGTTGCTTCCACTCACTGTCAGCACCTGAGAGCTACATCACATTACTGAAATATAAACAGGAAAACAAAAGCAAATGATGCAAAAAAATATACTTCATATACTTATTACAGTTCTGGTTGCTGCCATAGCAATGAAGACACATGGTTGAGAGTGAGAGTGCTGTAAGGTCGCATGATAGAGAGTGATACAAAGAAAAACTGAATAATGGAAGGTAACAACAAGCACGGGGCCAATAGGGCTGTACTACTGCAACCAGAGTATGTACAGTTACATTTTTAATGCTAGACAACTAGAGGCTACCCCTCTCTGAGTCTGTTAGACGTCTCTTCCTGTTAAAAGGGTGCTCTTACTCCCCACTATTGCAGTGGATGCTCATATGATTGTTGGGTTTCTGTCTCTTATACTATATGATATTTGTGTTGAAACAGTTGAACATGACTGTTGTTGTGAGCTGATAAATGAAACTGAATTGAAATTTAATTAAGTACTCTGCCAATTAAGTATATTTGATAGCTATCAGTGAACAACAGATATAAAAATAATGTGTCAACTCACATTCAGCTGTCAGCTCTCCACATGTGTCAGTTTATCAGTAAATCATTGTGTTTCATGTAGTAAGAAACGTCTTAACTTTTTAATCTCTTAATCCTTTTGACTTTTTAGCCCATCCATCCATCCGTCCGTCCGTCCTCTTCTTCTGCTCATCCGGGGCCGGGTCACAGGGGCAGCAGCCTAAGCAGAGAAGCCCAGACCTACCTCGCCATGGCCACCTCCTCCACCATGTCCGGGGGAACACCAGGGTTTTCCCAGGCCAGCTGACAGATATAATCCCTCCAGTGTGTCCTGGGTCTGCCCCGGGGCCTCCTCCCGGTGGGACATGCCCAGAACACCTCACTGAGGAGGCGCCCAGGAGGCATTCTTGTCAGATGCCTGAACCACCTCAACTGGCTCCTTTTGATAATGTAAACAGAATTGGTCCTAGCACTGAACCCTGTGGAACTCCATAATTAACCTCAGTGTGTGAAGAGGACTCTCCATTTACATGAACAACTGAAGTCTGTTAGATAGATATGATACAAACCATTGCAGTGCAGTACCTGTAATACCTACAGCGTGCTCTAATCGCTCTAATAGAATATTATGGTCAACAGTATGGAACACTGCACTGAGGTCTAGCAGGATAAGCACACAGAGATGAGTCCACTGTCTGAGGCCATAAGAAGATCATTTGTAACCTTCACTAAAGCTGTTTCTGTGCTGTGATGAGCTCTGAAACCTGACTGAAACTCTTCAAATAAGCCATTCTTGTTAAGGGAATTTAAACAGGTGGATTTAGTGGCAGAAACACACACGGGTTCGGGATAGCGGTGATGCAGATTTATTTACAGTGATAGGGGAATATTTACAAGGGATGGGGCTATACGGGTGGCTGTAGCTCAGGTGGCAGGGCAGGTCAGCCACTAATCAGAAGGTCGGTGGTTCGATCCCAGGCTGCCTCCTGGCTGCATGCCAAATATCCTTGGGCAAGATACTAAGCCCATGTTTGCCTACTGGTGGTGGTCAGAGGGCCCGGTGGCGTCAGTGTCCGGCAGCCTCGCCTCTGTCAGTGCGCCCCAGGGCTACAATTGTAGCTGTGGCTACAATGTAGCTTGCCACCGCCTGTGTGTGAATGGGTGGATGACTGAATGTAGTGTGAAGCGCTTTGGGGTCCTTAGGGACTAGAAAAGCGCTATATAAATGCAGGCCATTTACCATATACAGTGACAGGGTAAATGTGCGAGGAGACAGGGCCGAGGGGATGAGCTGAGGTATACGGGAGGATAGATGGCGCACCGGAGCTACCTGAGGACGAGGGACAAACAGAGTTAGGGGATAACGTCGAAAGTCGAGAGTTAAACTTAGGTGGACGGGGAGAGTTGGAGAGCTTACTTGAAACACAGAAATACAGGTATGGGCAGTGGTCACAGGCCGGTGTGAGGTAAATCTCCGTCACAGATCCAAAGAGGCCAACACAAAAGAAACAGGCAGGCGAGCAGGCGGCGAGACAGGCTAGTGCAGGCAGGAGACAGATCTTAAAACATGCAGCTCAGGAGCTCATTCATCTTGCAAAAACACGTTACCACTTGTGGAAACGACAAAACTCCGACACCAGACATCCGTCACACACAACTCCATAAATGCTCCCACTGATGACGTCCGATGCACCACAGGTGTGCCGGAATGCCATCAAGCACCGCCCCGCCTACCTGTGCCGAAAAGGGAAACAAAACCCAGGAACAACAACACACATGCCCACCAACTCCTAATAATCCCTCTGCAGATGATCTGTTAGCTGTTTGACAACTACTCTTTCAAGGATGTTTGATATGAAAGGAAGGTTGGAGATTGGCCTATAGTTAGCCATTTCCTCTCCAGCTTACGAGTCATCTGCTTTAGGCTACGTGTTTGAGAATTATACCATGGAGTCAGGTACTTCTGATTTGAGACCTTAGTTTTCACCGGAGCTACAGTATCCAGAGTCGTACGTAGTGAGGAGGTGAAATTTTTAACAAGATGATCGACCTCTGTTGGAATAGCGTTCAGGTAGCTGCTCTGCTCTATGTTGGTACAGGGCATTGAAGATAATAACAGTGGGTGGATTATATTCTTAAACTTAGTTACAGCGCTTTCAGAAAGACATCTACTGTGATAAAGTCTACTCCCCACTGCTGTGTAATCAATTATTGTAAATGTTATCAGGAAATGATCAGACAGGAGAGGGTTTTCAGGAAACACTGTTAAATGTTAAGTTTCTATGCCATATGTTAAAACAAGATCTAGAGTGTGATTAAAGTGATGGGTGGGTTCTTTTACATTTTGAGAGAAGCCAACTGAGTCTAATAATAGATGAAATGCCATGTTGAGGCTGCCATTATTAGCATCTACATGAATGTTAGAATCACCCACAATAATTATTTTATCTGAGCTGAGAATTAAATCAGATAAAAAGTCTGAGAAATCAGACAGAAACTCTGTGTAAGGCCCAGGTGGACGATAGATGATAACAAATAGGCCTGGTTTTTGAGTTTTCCAGCCGGGGTGGACAAGGCTAAGCATCAGGCTTTCAAATGAATTAAAAGTCGGTCTGGGTCTTTGGTTGATTGATAGGCTGGTGTTGAGGCAAGAGTAAGGCAAAGTAAATCGATTTGTTGAACAATTATTAATTCATGTACTAACAAAGACTTGGAAGAGAGAGAGACCTAGTGTTTAATAATCCACATTTCACTGTTTTACTCTTTGGTGCAGATGTGGATACTTTTTGTTCTTTCTTTGTGATTTTATTTTATGTTTAAGTTGTTTCTCCTCACAGGAGAGGCTGATGGCTGATGACAAAACACACAGACAAAACACGGACAGATGGGACAGCTAGATGCAACAATGCATCTTAGATGATGTGGAGTAACAGAAAATGCTAACTTTGGGGCTTTAAAATGCTGAGTCAAGAAAGCATCATGGTGGCTTTATCTGTCTTTTATATTTTGTTTATACAGATACAGATCCAGCTTTTCACTGATAATGAGGACCGAGATAACTGCCAATATCCAGCAAAACTTTATATTTTTGTTGTCGTTTTAATTGAGAGATTACATCCATGTGAATGTAACTATGGGCAACCTATAGCCTTAACCATGTTTTCTTTTATTGCGACCATAGAGACAAGGGTCTGCAAACTGTGATAATGGGCTTATTTAAAGCCAAAAATGGGCTTTACTCAAACCCAACTGAGGAGCATTTGTTCCTTCACCTATCAAAACTTTTCCATCGTCAGAAATGGTTTTGTTCTTTTGATTTCAACAGGAATTTTAAACACTGTATATATGGAACATTTGCAGCCTCTCTGCCATAAACAAATAATGCGTGATTGTTTAGGCTGGAAGACTTTAAATTATGGTGTGTTGTATTTTTCTGAGCCAGTTTCCTCCATATAGACAGCCTATCTCACTCATTTTGCAAAAGACATTAGTTTTCTTCTGGATTGGAGTTTTTTTAATTACATTTTTGTATTGCATATTAATGAAATTATATTTTGTGTCATTTTTCATGTATCCACTGGTTAAAAAAAAAAAAAAAAAATCAGACATATTCAGACTCTGTAGCTGGACAGAAAGTGTCTCATCTCAGCTGTCTTTTCAGGGCAGTGTTCACAAGCCTTTATCACCTCCAGTTAATCAATTCACTCCAGAGGAAACTCCAGACAAAAGACACCAATAGACAAGCATCTCTCTTTCTCCATCCATGCAGTTCTACATTAGCAGTACTGGCCTTCAAGTTGCCTTGGTAACGCAGGTTGTAATCGTGTCTGAGTCAGAAGCTAAAGTGAATGTCCCTGAAACTTGTAAAAGATATTTATCCGGAAGGAGAGCAGTGAAAAAAAAATACAGGCAGAACTCGGCTCCAACACAAAACCTCTGAAGGCAAACAGAGGAGCAGAAAGAAGGCAAGGTCAGACGCTTCCCCCAACGCCCCCTTCCACCCCACCACCGAATATCCACCTCCACATGCTCACGATTTTTAAACACACACACACACACACACACACACACACACACACACACACACACACACACACACACACACACACACACGAGTTTGAATGTGCGGCTCTTTAAATCAGAAATGTAAACTGTTACATCAGTGCATTGTACTGATAATGAATTCACGTTGCAAGTATATCACCAGAGATCTTTAGGGCCACTGCACATGAGCTCCAACTCATCACTTTTATCTCCAAATAGAGACTTATCGATAAGTGAGTGCTTGGAAGTGTCATTTAGAGCATATTTTTCCAACTCAGCCACAAGAGGTCAGGAGAGAATGCTGCTTTTCAAGTGCTCGGACTAAAGCCATTGTAATAAAATGTCCTACATTATGTGCAATGTGAAACATTTTTTATTACGCTCTCATTATGACGAGCACAGCGAATCCTTATTTAGAAGCACTAAAAGAGGAATAGTGCTTCTATCTATCTGAGTTCAGAATGATTGTACAACACACTGTTTATGGTGCTGGTTAATGTTCAGTTCAATTCAATCAGGTTTTATTTATATAGCACCAAAAACTACAGTAACACAGAGAAAGCAGAACAATTAGACGACCCCCTATGACAGGGGTCGGCAACCTGCGGCTCTTTAGTCCTTATAGTGCGGCTCCGCGTGGTTTGGGAAAATAAATTAGAAGTATTTAGCTGAAGTGTAATTTATTTATGTTAGTTCTTTTTTTAACTTGCACTTCTAAGTTGGAAGATTATTGTGATATTGAAATATAAAAATACAATTATATTCTATTATTTTTTCATCGCTCAAAATAAGCGTCACACTCGCGGAAGCCGATGTACCAGCCGAAACGCCGTGCATTTATCCAGACTTTCAACCCCAGGTAGGCCAATTATGGATCCACATTATGTCAGCAGCTATTCTCCTCCGTGAACTATGTTAAAAACAAACACCGCTCACGCCTCACAGATGACAGCTTACAGTCCTGCGTAAAGATAAAAGTGACTTCGTACAGCCTCGATTTGCAGACACTGTGCGCAGAGGTTCAGGAGCAGAAGTTCCATTGTAAACATATCACGGCAGACCCGACAATGTTTGCATGAACACGCTTTTTAGCATCTCTCTATTGACCACTTTTCACACACGGTTGCTGTACGCATACAGCCGGCTGTAGCTTTTCAGCTCACAGCCCGACACATACCAACACAACAGCAGAGATAGCACAGACGTTAAGGCGGCGAGGCGTGATTGCGGGTGCCGCTCAGCTGCGTCCGCCTCCCCTGCAGCGGCGCTGCAGACGACGCCCCGCCACACATATTAACCAGGTAAAATACATATTTAGGCAGAATTTTGCAAATATCTATTTTTCATCTTTTAGCAGCATAGTGCTTTTTTTCCAATAATTTTTTTTAAAAGTCAGGTCAAGGCTCCAAAAGCCCAAAGGGTGGCAGCTCACAACAGTTTTTGTTTGCTGGATCATTTTAGTTCAGCTGGGTGTCTTTCCTTTTGTTATATTTCTTTAAGAGTTCAAAATGTGTTAATTACAGAAATAAAATGTAATTTTCTCATTAGCACTTCAAGGATTTCATAAGCAACACACCTTAGTTGTTCACACAAAGCATAAATATCGCGCGGTGCCCCGCGCTTCACTCGGACTTTCTGACCACGTCATGATCCACCTAATCCCTGCGTACAGACAGAGGCTGAAGCTCTCCAAACCTGTCATGAGGACAAAAAAACTGTGGAGCAACGAGGCCGTGGAGGAGCTTCGCACATGTTTGGAGTCCACAGACTGGGACACAATGAAGGCTGCTTCTAACAGCTTGGACGAGTTTACGGACACTCTCACCTCCTATATCCACTTCTGTGAGGACAGCATTGTGCCATCACGCACCAGGGTGAGTTATAACAATGACAAACCCTGGTTTACTCCTAAACTCAAAAAGCTGTGGCTGGAAAAGAGAAAGGCGTTCAGAAGTGGAAACAGGGACTGCTACAGAGAGGCCAAGTACAGGTTTACTAAAGAAGTGGACATTGCTAAACATCAGCACTCTGAGAAGATGCAGCAGCAGATCTCAGAGAATGACTCGGCCTCTGTGTGGAAAGGTTTTAGGAATATCACCAACTACAAGCCTAAAACCCCCCACTCCACTGATGACTTGCTCTTGGCCAACACCCTCAACGACTTTTACTGCCGTTTTGACGAGCCATCAGGCAGCCTTCACACCTCCAACGGCCCCAACAATAGAGGCACTCTGGACACTAATTCCCCCACCTCTCCCCCCTCCATAGAGCCATCACCACCTTCAAACTGTTCACCTACAACAACCCCTCCTCACCCCACACAAAAGAGGATTTCACACCACCTCCTCCCACCACAACTCTTCATATTCATGAAGCAGATGTGAGGAAGCAGTTTAAGAGTCTGAATGCTCGAAAAGCTCCCGGCCCAGACGGTGTGTCTCCTGCCACCCTCAGACACTGTGCAAACGAGCTGGCCCCAGTGTTTTCTGGCATTTTCAACTCCTCACTGCAGGCATGTCATGTGCCTGCCTGCTTCAAGTCCTCTACCATAATCCCTGTCCCCAAGAAACCTAGGATCACTGGACTAAATGACTACAGACCCGTGGCTCTGACATCTGTGGTCATGAAGTCATTTGAGCGCCTAGTTCTCTCCCATCTCAAGACCCTCACGGCCCCCCTCCTGGACCCCCTGCAGTTTGCATACAGAGCCAACAGGTCTGTAGATGACGCCATCAACATGGCTCTACACTTCATCCTGCAGCATCTGGACTCCCCAGGATCCTACGCCAGGATCCTGTTTGTGGACTTCAGCTCTGCCTTCAACACCATCCTTCCAGACCATCTCCGAGGCAAGCTTTCCCAGATGAATGTGCCTGATCCCATCTGCCGGTGGATCACTGACTTCCTGACGGACAGGAAACAGCATGTGAGGCTGGGAAAGAATGTCTCGGACTCTCGGACCATCAGCACTGGCTCCCCTCAGGGCTGTGTTCTTTCTCCTCTGCTCTTCTCCCTGTATACTAACTTCTGCACCTCCACCCACCAGTCTGTCAAGCTAATCAAGTTTGCAGATGACACCACCGTTATTGGACTCATCTCGGACGGGGATGAGTCTGCCTACAGGAGGGAGGTTGAACGTCTGGTGTCCTGGTGCAGCCACAACAACCTGGTGCTGAATGCCCAGAAGACAGTGGAGATTACTGTGGACTTCAGGAAGCACACAGCCCCACTCCCCCCCATCATCCTGACTGACACCCCCATCACCTCTGTGGACTCATTCCGCTTCCTGGGTACCACCATCACTCAGGACCTGAAGTGGGAGCCCACCATCACCTCCGTCATTAAGAAAGCCCAGCAGAGGATGTACTTCCTGAGGCAGCTGAAGAAATTCAACCTGCCAACACGGACGATGATGCAATTCTACACTGCAATCATCGAGTCCATCCTCACCTCCTCCATCACCGTGTGGTACGCTGGAGCCACTATCAGGGACAAACAGAGACTGCAGCGTGTTGTGCGCTCTGCTGAGAAGGTGATTGGCTGTAGACTCCCATCTCTGCAGGACCTGTACACCTCCAGGACACTGGGGCGTGCAGCTCGGATCTCAGCTGACCCTTCTCACCCTGGATACAGTCTGTTTGACCTGCTCCCCTCAGGCGGGAGGCTCCGGTCCATTCGCACCAGAACCTCTCGCCATAAGAACAGTTTCTTCCCCTCTGCTGTTGGACACATGAACAATAAACGTACGACTGTTCCCACCACTAACACATGACCCTACGCTGTGTTCACTGCATCATTCCATGTTTTGGCACTGATCACCACCTGCACTCATGTATATATCTTTCTACGTAGCACTTTTAATTCTTATTCTTACTTTTATTTTTTCATGTCTATTTAAGCGCAATTTATAACAGTATGGTTGCACTGAAGCACCGCAGCAATTTCCTAATGTTGTAAACCTGCTCAACATTTGGCAATAAAACCCTTTCTGCTTCTGCTTCTGATAAAGGTCAAAAACAATATATACAGTGTTATCTTCATTTTAGATGTCAAAAAGTATTTGCGGCTCCCAGTGTTTTTGTTTGCGTGGAAACCGGGTCCAAATGGCTCTTTGGATGTGAAAGGTTGCTGACCCCTGTCCTATGAGAAAGCACTTTGGTGACAGAGGAAAGGAAAAACCAGGATCAGGAAGGGGCGGCCATGGGCCATGACCAGTGGTGGCTGAGGGGAGGGAGACAGGACAAAAGACCCTTTGTGGAAGAGAGCCAGAGATTATTAACTATTAATTTAATGGAAAGTGGTGTATAAACACATGGTGTTATACACATGAGGTGAGAGAAGGAGAAACTCTCAGTGCATCATGGGCCTGGCTAACTTACATTAACCAGAGTTAATCAGTACTAAAATGTAACATTGGCTCAATCTGGGAATGGTTGTGTTAGCCCTGCAACAGACTGGGAACCAGTCTAGGGTTTTCCATGCCCATGACAGTCACATTTACATTTACTCAAGTACAAATGGAAACAGTAAAATTTGTGTTGTTTTGAAAAACGCTGAAAAATATTTCATTGTGTGATGTTTTTCTGTTTCACAGACAAGGAGCTCCTG
Organism: Rhamphochromis sp. 'chilingali'; assembly: GCF_963969265.1. Lineage (NCBI taxonomy): Eukaryota > Metazoa > Chordata > Actinopteri > Cichliformes > Cichlidae > Rhamphochromis > Rhamphochromis sp. 'chilingali'. Next base: position 28,863,241 of record NC_137939.1, on the reverse strand, counting down.
CCAGCAATCTAGCCTACCGTAACAAGCACATTAAGCACCAGTTACTTGGGAATGGCATGACTGTTAGTGTCCAACAACAGGATCGTTTTAGAGAACTGCACTGAAATATTCTTAAATTTTTCAAAAGTCTCATGTTCCCATTCTTGAAACTTAATAATGAACAAACAACATAGCTGTTTAAAAAGTGACATCATCCATGTTTAAATTACAGCATTATTCACCTGTTTATATTTCATCTGTTTAATTTCCTGGTGGGATTCAAATTTTTATTTGTAGTTTCTGACTGCTGAAGTAACACTGGTGTAGTAATCTAATAGTCCTGAGCTGTCTACTAGAGAAATAAGCCTTTTGCACACCGGTCACATAAAATCTGCAAAATCTCTAGCCTCAGTAAAGTTTTTGTGTGTAAATCTGTGATTCAGCTTAACCGATCTTTCTTGTGACTAGTTTTCCCGGACCCGTAACCTACCCACTGTGTGGACGTGTGTGGAGAAGAGAGCACGTGTGAGGAGAGAGCTTCCCCTTCCCGGATTTCCCCCCCTGGACCCTAGGAACCCCCAGATTCCCCACTGTATATATTCTGCACCTGGTAATTGTGGAAATAAAACTCTGGTTTTGGAACTGAATTCTGCTCTGCACTTGAGTCCCTGCCATCGCTTGTGACAAGATCACTACATTTGGCAACAAGTGTGCTTGTAACAAACTGTGCACCGGGACTGAATATACAATGAAGTGGAAATTGTAAAATAATGTTATTTCACCTGAAACACACTGCTAGATGCTACACCTGGCCAGCTGGCTATCGAAAAATAATTCTCTGCCTCCTCAGATGTGGTCTTAACTCTGCCAACAAGAAAACCTGCCCTGCTGACGTCTGATGTCAAATATAGCCATGAGCCATGGATTCTCCCTGCTGCTGCCTTCTCCTGAGAACTGGGTGGACCAAGAATCTCAGATTCTTACTTTTGTTGATAGAAACATCAAGGCCAACTCATCATGGCTTTTTTCCCCCCCACAGTACAGTTTTTGAGAATGAATTTTCCACAAAAGTAATATTGATTCCACCAGGGCCCTAACACCTTCCTCTGGTCCAGGAGGGATGAACAGCATTCCGGTAAGTTGCCAAGGGGAATACGCCAGGCCATGGTGAACTCTGAACCTTAGTCCACCAAACACCAAACCATCTGTGATGGCGAGGGACAGGTGACAAGTGAGTTGTGATGCTCGCATGGTGTCACGGCTCAACGGCACGAGGGAACAGGGATGGACACAGGCGCAGAAACCAACCCGGAAGCGAGGTGACAGAAAACAAATGATTTATTTCCGCCCACAGGTAAACAAAGGTGAAACACAAAGCGACGCCACCACACTAGTGGCGCGTAGGATTCGTCGGTGATAATGAGGGCGACCTAGACACCTCTAGGAGACGGCTGAACAGCGGGGACAGCGGGGAGGTAGAAACAGGACTAGGTAGGGGCCGGGGGCACTGGAACAAGAGGAGATCACGATCAGAGGGATCCAGCAGACAACCAATAATCCTCCGCAGTTGAATTGAATTGCCTTACTTGGTTTCAGATGGAGGGGACAGGTGGAGCGGAAAACCCGGAAGCGGTCGAGGCGTGGGGAGGCAGGCAGGTGAGCGGTGGGCCGGCAGGCCACGTTGTGTAAGCAGCTGGCGGCCCAGGTCCAGGAGGACGGGAGCGAGGGGAGCAAGATCTCCACTCCGGGTGCTATCGCTGAGGACAAGAAAAGACAGGTCAGTCATCACACGGCGTTAAGACAAGGTTTAGGATGCTCCACTGAACTAACATGGGAATAGCAGATACTCAGGCGATGAGTGGTTGAGAGCGCAGGTCTGATATACCGCTGGCACGATTGCTCACAGGTGGTCAGCCAGGGAGGGGCAACCGGACTCCGCCTAAAGGAGGAGGAGCCGCTGTCTGAGACCTGCAGGTGCCCAACCAGACCATGACACCACCCCCCCCTCAAGGGTCGCCTCTCGGCGACCGGCCTCTGCCGAAAGCAAGGCGGGGTCGAGAATCCGGGACCGGGGAACCCAGGACCTCTCCTCCGGCCCGTACCCCTCCCAGTCGACCAGGAACTGCCTGCCCCTCCCCCGGCGGCGTACATCCAGGATGCGGCGGACCGTGAAGGCAGGATGCCCACCGATGAGCCGGGCGGGCGGCGGGGCAGCAGGAGGCGGGCACAACGGACTCACCACAACCGGCTTGACTTGGGAGACGTGGAAGGTCGGGTGGACCCGTAACGAGGAGGGCAACTTTAGCCTGACCGCGGAGCGGCCAACCACCCGCTCCACCTCAAAAGGACCGATGAAGCGTGGGGCCAACTTGCGGGAGTCCGTCCTGAGGGGAATGTCTCTGGCGGATAGCCACACCTTCTGTCCCCGGGCGTAGGCAGGTGCCGCCTTGCGGCGGCGATCCGCGTAGCGGCGCTGGCGGGCGACGGACAGGCCCAAGGCCCGGCGGGTGCGCGACCACACCCGTCGGCAGCGTTGCAGATGGTGCTGGACGGAGGGGACCTCAAGGTCGGTCTCGCGCTCCGGAAAAAGGGGTGGCTGGTAGCCGAGAGAGGCCTCAAAAGGCGAGAGACCCGTCGCTGACGAGGTGAGGGAGTTGTGTGCGTACTCCGCCCACGGCAATAACGATGACCAGGAAGCCGGGTTGGAGGCAGCGACGCAGCGGAGAGTGGCCTCCAATTCCTGGTTGAGGCGTTCAGTCTGACCATTAGTCTGAGGGTGGTGTCCAGAGCTCAAACATGGCTTCGCTCCCAGGGATGTACAGAACGCCCTCCAGACCTGCGATGTAAATTGCAGTCAACTGTCTGAGACGACCTCCGAGGGTATCCCGTGCAGCCTAAACACATGGTCGACTAGCAGATTAGCGGTTTCAGTGGATGTGGGGAGTCTCTCGAGGGCGACAAAGTGAGCTGCTTTGGAAAACCTGTCGACCACAGTGAGGATCGCGGTCTTGCCAGAAGAAACAGGTAGACCAGTAACGAAATCCAAAGAAATATGCGACCAGGGGCGCCGTGGAATAGAGAGAGGCTGCAGCAACCCAGCCGGGCGTTGCATGTTAGATTTGCCCCTAGCACAAACACAGCAGGCGGCCACATACTCCTTGACATCTTTATCAATAGACCCCCACCAGAAATACCTTTTAATGAGGGCACTCGTCCGCGCGCCTCCTGGATGGCAGGAGAATCTCCCCTTGTGGACCCAGTCGATCACTTTGGAGCGGGCCGCCTTAGGGACAAAGCGGCGGTCAGGGGGCCCTGTGCCGGGGTCCGGCTCGGTCTCCAGTGCCCGACGGATGTCCTCCTCCACCTCCCACGTGAGGAAACCAACCTTGACGCTCGCAGGGAGGATGGTGGGCACGGCGGACGACTCCCCTGCGGCGTCAAACTGCCGGGAAAGGGCATCCGGTTTCACGTTGCGGGACCCTGGGCGGTAAGAGATTGAAAAGGTAAAGCAACTGAAAAACATGGACCAGCGTGCCTGACGTGAGTTCAGTCTCTTGGCTGCACGAATGTACGTCAAGTTCTTGTGATCTGTCCACACTATGAATGGGTGCTCCGCCCCCTCGAGATAGTGCCGCCACTCCTCCAAGGCCAGCTTCACAGCCAACAGTTCCCTATCCCCCACGTCGTAATTCCGCTCAGCAGGTGATAAACGACGGGAGAAAAAGGCGCACGGATGGAGCTTGGACGCCGTGCCGGAGCGCTGGGATAACACCGCCCCCACCCCGATGTCAGATGCATCCACCTCGAGAATAAACGGTCTCCCGGGGTCGGGGTGAACCAAAACCGGCGCCGAGGTAAACAGTGCCTTTAACTTGGTAAACGCTGCTCCGGCCTCCTGGCTCCAAATAAAAGGGAGCTTCGGTGACGTCAGCCGGGTCAGCGGCGCTGCTACCTGGCTGTAGTTCCTGACGAAGCGCCGGTAGAAGTTTGCGAAGCCCAAGAAGCGCTGCAGATGCCGCCGGGACGCAGGTACGGGCCACTGCACGACTGCCGTAACCTTAGCCGGGTCGGTCTTCACCTGCCCCCCCGCGAGGACGTAGCCCAGGAAGGAGACGGAAGGTGAGTGGAACACGCATTTCTCCGCCTTGACGTACAATTTGTTTTCCAGCAACCGCTGCAGCACGGCTCTGACGTGCGCCCGATGTTCCACCACGTCTTTGGAAAAAATCAGAATATCGTCGAGATAAACGAAGACGAAGCGGTCCAGGAAATCTCGCAGGACATCGTTCACCAGGTTTTGAAAGACCGCCGGGGCGTTTGTGAGACCGAAGGGCATCACTAAATATTCGAAGTGCCCCAAGTGAGTGTTAAAAGCGGTTTTCCACTCGTCGCCCTCCCTGATTCTGACGAGGTGATATGCATTCCTGAGGTCTAACTTGGTAAAAATGGTGGCACCGTGAAGCGGCTCAAAGGCGGAACTGATCAGCGGCAATGGGTATTTGTTTTTTACTGTTATGTCATTAAGCCTCCTGTAATCAATACAGGGACGGAGCGAGCCGTCCTTCTTACCGACAAAGAAGAATCCGGCCCCGACAGGCGAAGAGGAGGGTCTGATGATGCCGGCCGCCAGGGAGTCCTTTATGTACTTTTCCATGGCTGCCTTCTCAGGATGAGACAGATTGTAAAGGCGGCTCGTGGGTAGGGGGGAGCCCGGTAACAACGTAATGGAACAGTCATATGGACTGTGCGGGGGCAGTGCTTGGGCTTTGTCCTTGTTAAACACCTCCCTCAAATCGTGGTACACTGACGGTACGACAGAAAGGTCCACGTCAGCACTCGCGTCACGTGCGGGCTCGGCAACGGCTGACGGCGGGGCTGAGACGAGACAATTGGCATGGCAAAACGGGCTCCAACTTATTACTTTTTGCCCAGCCCAATCCAGATGTGGGTTATGTAGCTTTAGCCAGGTGAAACCAAGGACGATGGGGATGCTGGAGGAATGGAACGTCAGGAAGGGGAGCCTTTCCCTATGGTTGCCTGAGGCGACTACAGTAACAGGAGCGGTACGGTGAGTGATGTGGGAGAAAACTTGGTTATCCAGTGCTTTAACTGGGAGGCTAGACTCCAACTCGAACAGGGGAATATTCAGTTGCTTGGCTAGTTTCATATCAATGAGACTCTGCTCAGCGCCCGAATCGATTAACGCCCGGGACGTGTGGGTTGCGGAGTTGAGCAAGAGCATAACCGGCAACAGGAAGCGGGGCTTAGAATCACTATAGGTACCGCCCACCCGTATCCCCGGACTTACGGGCGGGCGTCCCCTTTTCCCTTCTCCGGACAGGCGGCAATGAAATGCTCCGCGGAACCGCAGTAAAAACACGAACGAGCGCGGCGACGTCTCTCTCTCTCTTGCGGAGACAACCGGGATCGCCCGAGCTGCATGGGTTCCGGTTCCGGGTCAGCCCTCTCCCCAGCGACTGGGGCTGATGGCTGAACCGGAAGCGGCGACGGGGGAATGTAAACAGGTGACGCACGCCGCACTGGCCGACGGGTACTGGAGTTCCTCTCCCGCTCTCGCTCCCGCAGTCTGTTGTCAATGCGAAGCGAGAGCGTGGCTAACTCCTCGAAGGTAACCGGTTCGTCACGGGACGCTAGCTGATCCTTCATGTCCTCGTTAAGCGACTGCGAGTAGACTCCCTGAAGGGCTTTATCGGGCCAGCCGACTGCCGCTGCGGCGGTGCGGAAGTCGATCAAGTAGTCCGCGATGCTACGGCGGCCCTGGCGGAGATTTAACAGCCGGCGAACCGCACTGCCCACCGAGACGGGGTGGGCAAAAGTCCTTTTGAATTCGCCGAGAAAAGCATCGTAGCTACAGGACGGCAACGGGTGTGTGCTCAGGTAAGCCTCGGCCCAATTCAGGGCTCGGTCGCGCAGTTTCCCGATTATATAAGAAACTCGAACCGTGTCCGAAACGAAAGAGCGGGGCGAACGTCCGAACGCCAGCTCGCACTGTAACAGAAAACCGCTACAGGCCCCTGGGTCACCCGCATACGGCTCCGGCTCCGGGGAGGCCGCGTCGCGAAACAGGTGACCCCGCTGGGGCTCGGGATCCGCCGCGGGCTGAGGCAACGGCGCGGTCGGGGCGGGCAGCGCTGAGCTACCGGCGGCGGGTTCCGACTCCGCCGAGGGTTGAAGGGACTGAATGTCGGATTGCATTTTAGCCTGCTCGTCTGTGAGTGTGTGCACTTGAGCCAGTAGGTACTGCAGCGTCTGTTCGTGGCTACCGATAATAGCCCCCTGCTTACTGATCGCTACGCGGGCTGGGTCCGCTGTGTCCATATAACTGGCCTGAGTATACTGTCACGGCTCAACGGCACGAGGGAACAGGGATGGACACAGGCGCAGAAACCAACCCGGAAGCGAGGTGACAGAAAACAAATGATTTATTTCCGCCCACAGGTAAACAAAGGTGAAACACAAAGCGACGCCACCACACTAGTGGCGCGTAGGATTCGTCGGTGATAATGAGGGCGACCTAGACACCTCTAGGAGACGGCTGAACAGCGGGGACAGCGGGGAGGTAGAAACAGGACTAGGTAGGGGCCGGGGGCACTGGAACAAGAGGAGATCACGATCAGAGGGATCCAGCAGACAACCAATAATCCTCCGCAGTTGAATTGAATTGCCTTACTTGGTTTCAGATGGAGGGGACAGGTGGAGCGGAAAACCCGGAAGTGGTCGAGGCGTGGGGAGGCAGGCAGGTGAGCGGTGGGCCGGCAGGCCACGTTGTGTAAGCAGCTGGCGGCCCAGGTCCAGGAGGACGGGAGCGAGGGGAACAAGATCTCCACTCCGGGTGCTATCGCTGAGGACAAGAAAAGACAGGTCAGTCATCACACGGCGTTAAGACAAGGTTTAGGATGCTCCACTGAACTAACATGGGAATAGCAGATACTCAGGCGATGAGTGGTTGAGAGCGCAGGTCTGATATACCGCTGGCACGATTGCTCACAGGTGGTCAGCCAGGGAGGGGCAACCGGACTCCGCCTAAAGGAGGAGGAGCCGCTGTCTGAGACCTGCAGGTGCCCAACCAGACCATGACACATGGAAGAGGAACACACCCAGTTGCTTGTGAAAAAAGCCGTCGAGAAATTCTTTCCTTATCCATGATTGGTCGTATAAATTCCATAAAAATGGTCTCTCTTCCTAGATTTTTATATATTTGCCAGAACCTTCCTATTTATCTCACTTCCTCTTTCTCCAAGGAATTGGACTCGATTATCACTTCTTAGATATGGAACAACAAGAATCCTAAGATTTTGAAACCAAATGTACACAAATCCAAACTGAAGGGAGATCTGAGTTTACCGATATTCAAACATTATTACTGGGCTGCAAATCTACGAGCGTTGTCCTTCTGGCACCAGACGTCCCCAGACGTCTTAGTAATTCTAACAACCCCCTTTGGGTTAAAATGGAGGCTGACGTAGTAAGGGACTCCTCTTTAGAGGCCCTGCTTTTCTCAAGAGTGCGGGAGGCTGACAGTTTTAAGAAAGTTTTGTTCCAAAACAATCTGTGCGTATTTTGAACCAAATTAGAGGTTTCCTTGAGCTGCTAAACTCACATTCACATTTTTACCGTTACCTACAAATTAGGCATTTTGTGCAATCCAATATCAAGAATTATCAAGATATTACAAATGAACATAACTTTTTAATGTGCTCCTGGGCCCTCCTTACTTCAAACATCTGATTTCTACAGTTGTACATTTGTTTGATGACAGTGTTGAGGCGCGGACTACGAGGATAAGAGATGCTTGGAGGGAGAAACTGGATATAGAAATATCAGAATAAATGTGGGACAAGTGCTTATCAAAAATTCATTCCTGCTCTGTTAACAGCAGACATCAATTAATACAATTTAAAGTTGTCCATCGGCTGCATTACTCCAAGGCTTGACTACACAGAATTTACTCTTTGACTTCCCCCATATGTGACAGATGTAAAATATCAGATAGCACACTGGCTCATGCTTTTTGGCATTGTCCCTCATTGACTAATTTCTGGTCCAGAATATTTGATTGGTACTCTAAAGCTTATGGAATCTTCATCCCACCCAATCCAGAAATTGCAGTTTTTGGCTGCATATGTTTCAGAACTATTGCTGCAACTACGCAGGTGCCAGTCAAACATGTACCATGGTGCTGCGGTTTCTCTGTTTGTTACATATTCATGATATTTGATTTACTCTGGATACTGGTAGTTCTTATTATTACTGTGCTATTTCTCGTCTTCTTGTCTGAGCACCTGAGCTGTATTTGTTTGTTGATGGGGTTTTTCTGATTTGAAAAATGTAAATAAGATATTGCAAAAGGAAATGTTTTTCCATGTGCCTCACTAATACACCATGGCGGTGTATATGAGATATGAAAAAACTCTGGAGCGAATAATGGCCTGAGTCGGGGGATCTGGGGGAACGTGTGCCGGTGGTGAGCGTCCTGCCCTGAATGGTAAACGGACTGATTTTTATATAGCGCTTTTCTACTCTCCTGGAGTACTCAAAGCGCTCTATACAACATGCCTCATTCACCCATTCACACCCACTCATACAAGCACTTCTAAACTCAAGTGCAAACTAAACTACATTCACACACATTCATACTCCGATGAACGCATCAGAGGGCAACTTGGGGTTAGTATCTTGCCCAAGGATATTTGGCATGCAGACTGGGGAAGCCAAGGATCGAACCACCAACCTTCTGATCAGTAGCTGAGCTGCTCTACCACCTGGGCCACCCCTAGCTGGTGAACCAGCAGGCCATTCCTAAAGTGCCCACTACCTTCCACTGAGGTTTCGTTGGAGAACATTTGCATGGAAATCATTTGGCCATTTCACCACAGTGCAAAGGGAAATAATTTTTTTGTTATTTCTTGTGGTTTATGCAATGCAATATTCCCAAGCAGTGCCGCTGAGCAACATCTGTTGTTCACACTGTGGGAGGTGCCCCAGGCCTCCATGGGATTGTCTCCCTTTGAGTTACTGTTCGGCAGGAAGCTGCAAGGGGTGTTGCACCTAATTAAGAAGACTGGGAGGAAGGCCCAAGGACAGCTGAGAATGGATTTCAGTGTGTTCTGGACCTGAGAGCAAAGCTTGGGTAGGTTGTCATGGCAGAATGTTCTCCAGGCTAAGGAACGGCAGCAGTGCCCGTAATACAGTGGGGCTAGACTCATTTTAACAGGGACATAAAGTACTAGTATTGCTCCCTTCTTCTAGCTAAAAATTACTTGCCAAGTGGCAAGGACCCTTTGTGGTCACACAGGGAGTAGGGGGCATTACTACAAGGTTGTGCAGTCAGACAAAGGAGGAGCCACACAGGTATATCACCTTAACCTCCTCAAAGTGTTCTTCTCTAGTGAGCCTGGTGAAAGAAGGAGATTAGGGCCAGAGCTGGCAAGTTCCACCATTTCTGCCTCCCTCCATCTCACACAGACCCACAGAGTGGATGTTGCTGCACTGCAAAAGCAATTTGTAGACATGTTCTCCGGCCTGCCTGGTCACACCAACCTCATAGAGCACCATTGTGAAGCATGCCCTTGTGCAACTGTCACTAAGCACAGATCCTCACAGGGCTGCATTCGGAGCCTCTTATTGGAGCGTACACCAACCCACCCAACCAACCAACGTCATTGTCAAGTATACCGATAACATCACCATGTCTGGGATCATCTCTGATGGAGATTAGACAGGGCAGAGAAAAAATTGTCCTGTTGGTGCTCAGAAAATAACCTAATGGTGAACGTCCTTAAAAGAAAAGCCATAATGGTCTTCAGGAGACACAAACTCAAGCTACTCACACACACACACGGACTCTAGTCAGACCAAGTCTTTTTCTTTGCACTACTTCCAAGCACTTTGCAACTTTTTCTCTAATGTCTACCTTTCTATTTAAAAATCATCTCTGTTTTTGTATATCCCTTTTGATTCTATATATTTCTCCTGTGTGCTATTCATTCCTGAGGTATTCAGTGAACACATTTGTACTGCTAGACGCTCATGGAGTGCAGTCAGCTTTTTCAGCTGGTGTGAATCATGCTGGGGGCCTGGTGCTGCCCAACTCTTCATACTGGAGAACCTTTCTTGGATGTCTGCCACTGTGAAGTTTTATGGAGGTTGCTGTGGTCTGCGGCAATGCTCACTAGCCACTGAGCAGTGCCGTTATGGGTTGCGTCCTTCTCCCATATGCTCTTCCAGTATTGCTTTGTCTCCAGCCTTGGTGGTGCTGTTCTCATCTTGTTCTCCTGCCCCTGAGAGTACACCTTGGATGGTTCTGTGGAGAACAAGAAAGAAATTGTCAGAATGGGCAAAACACTAACTACTGGTAAAAGCAGTTGCTTGGGGCTGTAAGATCAGAAGAAGAAGAAGAAGTGTAGTCGGATGGATCACCGCAGATCACGCCCCACCACACCCATTAAATGGCAACACGCTTATAAAGAAAATGCATTTGAACAGAAGAGTTGAGTATTTGTGTCCACTTGTCAGATCTTTTCTGGCAGTCCTGAAAAGCTCATTCTGCCACTGGTGCTTCGTATTAGGTGGCCAATGTGCTGCTAATCAGGTAACTGATTGGTGCATGATTAGCAGTATCTGTAAGCATGGACTCGGCTACAACGGTCAGTTGGTCTCAGCTCCAAACATGCCACATTTGACTGATCTGGGCCTGTGCCACAGGATGATTTCACACAGGTGTTCTTCAAACCAGCTTGATGTAGGAATATTTAGAGTGAGCACTAACATTTGCTCCAAATTGAAGGACAATATAATTAGGAATGTCAGAGACAGACGGTGAACATCCCATGGAAACAAAACCACAAGAAGACTGTTTCCTCACCCTGTCTGCATTTAGGAACTGTAAGCAGTTTTCTACAGATTTGCAGTCAAGGTTTGCTGGACGATGTGGCAGACATTTCTCTACTCAGAGAATCCAAAGATTAGGATGTAAATAAACAGAAAAATAAAATGCAAACCATATAACAAACCAATCAGGCATAAAATTATGACCACTTGCCTAATATTGTCTGTCCTTTTGCTTCCAAAACAGCCCTGAGTCATCGAGGCATGGACTTCTCTAGACAGCTGAAGGTATGCTGTGATATCGGGCACCAAGATGTTAGCAACAGATCGTTTAAATCCTGTAAGCTGCAAGGTAGGTATTACAATCGCATGGTGAAGGCAGATGGTGTGTATTTTTGTGAGGACCACAGGAGGCAAAAACTGGGAAAAACTAAATAAATAAATGCAAAACCCGAAACACAAGAACACCTTGGAAGCCAAGGAAGGATTCACAAGAGAAACACAGCTGCACCGACCAAGGCGAAACTGATGCAACATATACACACAAGAGGGAGATCAGGGAAGTGGAAACACGTGGAGAAACAGCTGGGACCAATCAGGTGCGACGACACAGTGGGAAGCAAAACTGAGCACACTGAACATGGGACGCAAGACTGTCAAAATAAAACAGGAAACATGGGGACATAGACCTGAGACACACAGGCTTAACACAACATGAACAAACAGAGGCAAAAGATGAGACACAAGGTGATGAACAGGGGAAGACACGTAAGAGAAACAGTGACAGGACTTAGATACAAAGGGGGAGAGGGAGAGAGACTGAGGGACAGAGAGACAGGTCACACTGGCGACACAGGAGTGAGACAAACACACAAGAGAAACCTCACAGAGAATAAACCACAATCTGAGCACATGCATGCGTGTATTTACATATATATTCATATTGTAAATGCAAGTATGTGTACTTGTGTATATATTGTTTTTTTGTTTTTTTTCTGTATATGTCTGAAATAAAGATACAATACAATGTGAGAAAACCACGTTAATCCATTGGATTGAGATCTGGGGAATTTGGAGGCCAAACCAACACCTCAAACTTGCTGTTTGTCCTCAAACCATTCCTAAACCGTTTTTGCGTTGTGGCAGGGTGCAGTATAACTTTGAAAGAGAAAACCTGGCTATCTATTTAATGTAAAAGAAAATGTGATTTATCAGACTAGGCCACCTTCTTTTGTTGCTCTGTGCTCCAGCTCACAGACACATTGTGGACAGAAATCAGCATGGGCACACTGACTGGTCTGTGGCCATGCAGCACCATACAAACTGTGATGAACTGTGTATTCTGACACCTTTCTATTATAACCAGCATTAAATTTTTCTCTCAATTTAGGCTACAGTAGCTCGTCTGTTTGATCAGACCACACGTGGAAGCCTTCGCTTCCCACATGCATCAGTAATCCTTGGCAGCTCATGCACCAGTCACTGGTTCATCTCTGTTTCTTCTTTGGACAAGTTTGATAGATACAAACAGACTGAAGACTGAGAATAAGCCACAAGAGCTGCAGTTTTGGAGATGTTGTGACCCACTGTTTTAGCAATTTGGCCCTTGTTAAACTCACTCAAATCCTTATGCTCGCCCATTTTTCCTGCTTCCATCACATTAACGTTGAGGACAAAATGTTCAGTTGTTCCCTGTAACACAGAGGACCTGCCAAGACTCAGAAGCTTGTGTTTTGCTTTTAATTTCATTCACCATGTCTCTGTGGCTCTTCACTGTGCACTTCAGCACGTTGCAGTGCTCTCTGCTCCAGCAGCTCTCTCGTCCTCTCCGCCCCAGCAGTAACTGAAATAGCGAAGGTATGATTAGATGATGCTCGCCGGCTGCGAAAACCAGCCTGGTCTTCAGCAAGTTTTCTCAAAGTTTTTCTTTGTTTATAGATTTGCAGTTTTTGGTTCAAGTCATCATCAGTATGTGCAGGGGAGGGCAGGAAATAGGTAAAACAGTCATTGTCTAGTGACATGTGGAAACCACGGTGGAGGCGCTGCCAGTGGTATTGGGGAGCTTGTCAAAAATAATGGAATTATGAACACAGAAAAGTAATGTTGAAGTTTGATCCATTATGCAATATCATCTGGGAAGTACCTGATTGGCAATAGCTTAATGTTTTTGTCTGAAAATGATCCCAAACACAATGTCAATACAGTTAAAGCATACATGTGCAGAAGAACACACAGCAGAAGACAGAGAATGGCCTCCCCAGAACCAGGACCGCATTTTGATTGAAGCAGAATGAGATCATCTCATGACAGAGAATAGAACAAAAGGCAGCCAACAGTACTGTCATTCAAGAAGCTCGGAGAACTATTTCTTAAGGCTGCTTAAAGAAATTATAAGAAAGCTTGCCTAAAAGAGTTCATGCTGTGTTGAAGAATAAAGCTCATTAGAGTCAAAGGAGCTTGCAAAGAAAAGCGTCTGGACTTCTTTAAGTTGCTTGAAGACGTTTCACCTCTCATCCGAGAAGCTTCTTCAGTTCTAAGGTCAAATGGTGGAGAGTCCCAGATATAAACCTAGTGGGAGTATCCCCCCACAGAGGGACAAAAGGACCCCCTGATGATCCTCTAATCGCCTGAGCCAAGGTGTGAAACTGGGCGTGGGTCCCAATCAGCCAGAGTTTTGGGTGAGTTCATTGTGAAACCTGGCCCCACCTTATCATGCGAATTCCTGAGGTCAGATGGCCCAGGATGTGAGTGGGCGTTAAGGCGTCTGGGAAGGGATCTCAAAACTGGATTATAGATGGCAGAGAGTTGGTGTCATAAACCCCCGCCTCTGTTCAAAGATGGTCGCTCACAGTGGACATAGATGGCTTCTTTCACTCCTCTTTCAAACCATCTGTCCTCTCTGTCCAAAATGTGAACATTGGCATCCTCGAAAGAGTGTCCTTAACGCCCACTCACATCCTGGGCCATCTGACCTCAGGAATTCGCATGATAAGGCCAGGTTTCACAATGAACACACCCGAAACTCTGGCTGATTGGGACCCACGCCCAGTTTCACACCTTGGCTCAGGCGATTAGAGGATCATCAGGGGGTCCTTTGTCCCTCTGTGGGGGGATACTCCCACTAGGTTTATATCTGGGACTCTCCACCATTTGACCTTAGAACTGAAGAAGCTTCTCGGATGAGAGGTGAAACGTCTTCAAGCAACTTAAAGAAGTCCAGACGCTTTTCTTTGCAAGCTCCTTTGACTACGATGACCTGGATGACTGAGAACCTTCACAGACAAAGCTCATTAGAATTCTGCAAGCTTTGTTTTTTCCTTTGTTTTAATGTATGTACTACAAGTGAAAAGTTTGGACACAGCTTCTCATTTAATGGTTTTTCTTTATTTTCATGACTGTTTACATTGTAGATTCTCACTGAACGCATCAAAAATATGAATGAACACATATGGAACTTTGCTATAAACAAAAAAAGTGTGAAATAACTCAAAACATATTTGATATTTTAGATTCTTCCTAACAGCCCCTTTGCTTTGATTCCTGCTTTGCACAGTCTTGGCATTCAATGAGCTTCATGAGGTCGTCTCCTGAAATGGTTTCCAACAGTCTTGAAGGAGTTCCCAGAGATGCTGAGCACTTGTTGGTCCTTTGTGAACAACTCTGCGGTCCATCCCATCCCAAACCATCCCTGGTTTTAGGTCAGGTGACTGTGGAGGCCAGGCCATCTGGGCAGCACTCCATCACTCTCCTTCTTGGTCAAACAGCCGTGACACAGCCTGGAGGTGTGTTTGGGGTCACTGTGCTGTTGAAGAATAAATGATGGTCCAACTAAATGCAAACCAGATCGGATGGTGTGTCACAGCAGGATGCTGTGGTAGCCATGATGGTTCAGTGTGCCTTCAGTTTTGAATAAATCCCCAACTGTATCCCTGCAATGCAACCCCCACACCATCACACCTCCTCCTCCATGCTTCATGGCGGGAACCATGCATGTAGAGACCATCTGTTAAGTCTAATTGTTTAATGTTGCCATTGTGTTTCTTAAATTTGTATAGTCTTAGTTTAAGCAGTAGGATCAAAGCTATTCCTTTGATCCTGACCACCTCTCCAACCACTCTGTACTGGGGGAGGTTTTATTGTAGATACATCCTATCTGAAAGATCTGTTTCTTTTGATGTAAGCTTCCTGCGTTTACGACCCTTTGGTCAGCAGGAGGTCTCACACACACACACACACACACACACACACACACACACACACACACACACACACACACACACACACTCTTACAGAAGTTCACACATATACATTTACATACAGTGCCTTGTCTTTGTAACCAAAGGGGGTTGCAAGGGGAGGTGTTTTGTAAACTATTGTTTGAAGTTTGTCAATAAAAGGCAGTGAGAGGAGGCCATCATCGTGGTCATTGTCGTGCGGGACACAGATGAGAGGCCTCCCTTGCGCAAGTAATGGATCGATCGACTGTCTTGTTTTCTTCATGATGAATAAGTCTCTAGAATTAGCGGGGTTTGTGGAAACACAGACCCAACACCATCTGTTCACCTTTTCTCCTCTGAACAGCTGATGTAGAGATGTGTCTGCTACTGGAGCTCTGTGTGGCATCTATCTGGGCTCTAATCTGAGCTGCTGTTAACTAGTGATTTCTGAGGCTGGTGACTCAGATGAATTTATCCTCAGCAGCAGAGGGGACTCTGGGTCTTTCTTTCCTGGGGCGGTGAGACAGTTTCATTGTAGCGGTTGATGGTTTTTGCGACTGCACTTGGGGCACATTCAAGTTTTCCAGACTGACCTTCAGTTCTTAAAGTAACGATGGGCTGTTGTTTCTCTTTACTTAGCTGATTGGTTCTTGCCATAATATGAATTCTAACAGTTGTCAAATAGGGCTGTCAGCTGTGTACCAACCTGACTGCTGCACAACACAACTGATGGTCCCAACCTCAATAAAGAAGGCAACAAATGAACCCTGACAGACACACCTGTGAAGTGAAACCATTTCAGGTGACGACATCATGAAGCTCACTGAGAGAAGGCAGAGGGTTTGCAGCACTGTCAACAAAGCAAAGGGCGGCTACTTTGAGGAATCTGTGATATAAAACATATTTAGAGTTTTTACCAGTTTTTTTTTTGCTACATAATTCCATATATCTTGCTTCATATATTTGATGTCTCCAGTTTGTATCTTCAATTTATTAAGTAGTACAAATAAAGAAAAACATACATTAAATAAGGAGGTGTGCCTAAACATTTGACTGGTAGCGTGTATATATATCTATAACTTAAACTAACATTTGAAACAGTAGTAGTATGATGGACCGAGTTGAAAAAGCAGGAGTACCAGAAATTAATAGAAAAATAGAGTTGCCATTTATTTAACCCCAAAATTATATTTACAAAAGTAATAAACTTAAGCTCATAAAAGAAACAAAAAAAACTAAACCCAGGCAAAAACTGCAAACTTAACAAAACAAATCACTGCCCAAACAAACATGACTGACCTAAACATGAAATGACACACAGGGGTTTATATAATGGCTGATCAGACCACTATGACACACGAGGGGGTAACTAAACAAAACACAGTCGTAAACAAACAATGATGTACAGTCTGGTTTGTTAACAAACAAAAGATCAAAGAAGAAAATCAAAACTACTAAACCTTAAACTCAATATTTAACTAAGTACAAATACTGTGTTTTATTTAAAGAAAACACACATTCTCCCCTTCAGCAAGAAGTGGTGGTGCGGTCCAGTTATCTCGCTTCGTATTTAAGGGCTTTAAACCCTGGCCGCCACGTTTTGTCTGGCAACTCCCAGGGATCGTGGCAGGTAAGAGGAAAGAAAAACAAAGGTAAGTCAAAAATCAAAGTAATGAACTGGTATGCATACAAAAGTAAACTAAATGTGCACGCTTACAAATAGAACAAATATATCCAAACCAAACAATAAACTTATTGGAAACTAAAGTGTGTTATTGTGTTCAAATGAAAAAATACATAGGAGTTACCGACTTTTAGAGCGTGGGTTTGGCCATCACAAGCAGGCAATTTAAAAAAATAAAATGCAACGTGTAAAAATCAACCCAAAAATGGAGAAAGACTGTAGACAGCTGTCAGATATGTAAACGATATAAGAACAAATAAACGATATCGAATTAGGAACAAGTAAAATAATGTAATTGTTATCTCACCGCCTAATCATCCAGAGTTATACATGACTCCAAAACTGCAAAAAAAAAAGTTGTCAAGGTGTCACGATCCTGGGTCTTATGACCCAGTGTTTTGAGTTTTAGTTCTTTTGATGTTTATAGTGTATGTTTAAGCTTATTAGGTTTCCTATGTTCATTTGCTTATTAGTTCCCCCTTGTGTTTTCAACCCCTGTGAAGTCTCCCTTGCCCTTCCTGTGTTTCATGTCTGTTTGTCTTATGTTGTCATGTCTGCGTCTCATTATATTTCCTGTTTTATTTTGAAGGGGTCCTGTGTTCCTATGTTCAATGTTTTTAGTTTTACTCTCTCCTTGTGATGTCGTTATGTTCATGTGTGTCAGCTGTTTCTCCATGTGTTCCCACTTCCGTCATTATCCTCCTGTGTGTATTTAGTCCGTGTGCTTTCAGTCATTCTTTGTCAGGTTGTCTGCTCATCCATGTACAGCTCCCAGTTTAGTTTCACCAATGCCCTTTTGTTTGTACCTTTTTTGCTAGCCTCAATAAACGGCTAGTTGTTTGCTAAATCCACGCCACGTTCAGTTTTTGGTCTGCGTTTGAATCCTCTTTTGCAAACACATACAGTCTGCCCCAGCCAGACTGTGACACAAGGGTATTTGCTGAGACATTGTAAAGTTGTTTTGAGTAGTCACCAAAAAAGGAATAATAAAATGAAGTTGTTATTATTCTCAACTCAAAGAATACAATAATTCTTTATTTTCAGTAAAGAATTTTTAAATCATGTTAATTAAAAAGCCATGTAAACCATGCTTCTGTTTTGTATTTCAGCCCAAGGAATCGAACAAGAATTTTCTCCTTTTTCCTTAAAAGCGAGCAAACTGCGATAGATATGGAATGAGATTCTAAATTGTCTGACTTTAGATTTTTTTCGCATTTCCATGCAAACACTTTAATTTCTCAGAACTAACCGAGCACTACCACTGATAGAATGGCTGCAAGGCTTTTGAGGGTTCAATCTCAAAACCATAATAACCCCGTTCAGATAGTAAACTAGATAAACGTGTTGGTTTTTTCATCTAATCAGAATCAGAATACTTTATTGATCTATGCTCAGTTCGTGATAAAACATAAACTAGCGTACTGCCACAACACGGAATACTCATGCGTGGATCTGCCACAGGGTCCCTCTGTATGAGTAGGGCGAATAATTGAAGCTCACGGCCTTATCAATAAGCAGCCCCACGCGTGAGTACCGTCCCATCTGAAAATAAAAACAAATCCAGCATGCTGGCTCAATCTCCGCGAGCTACTTTCTCTCCCCACCAATCAGCGCGCCGCAGCTGCACGCTAAGCCACGCCTTCTGTTCTCTCGAGCTGGAACGTTTTGTTTATCGTGCCAAAGAAGTTGTTACAGCTTCGATGTGGCACGATTGTGTTCACTGTTAACACGCAGACTTTTTACATATCAAAGCACGCAGATAGAAGTAAGGACGTCGTAGCGTAGTGCAGGGTTAGAGTAATGACAAAGAAAGACGTCCAGCCTCCATGCTTACTTTTAACAAAAAAGAAGTTATGGATTCTAACGACGGTAGGAAGAGACGCAAGGTAAGCGGCTTTGTGCGGGGCTGCAGGCGGAGTGTGGCCGGAAAGATGAAACGAGAGATGAGCAAAGTCCTGCGCTCCATAGCGCTGGACGATAACAACCGTAAAGAGCTCGTGCAGGGGGAAGAGGACGACTACGACTGCTTCCCTATCAGTTTCCTCCGCAGTGACCTATTGGAGCCCCACTTAGTCGTGGCTCCCCGGTACAGCCTGCTACGAGAGGTCGGTCGTGGAAGCTACGGGGTGGTGTACGAGGCTGTAGCTCGGAAAACAGGGGCCAGGGTAGCGGTGAAGAGGCTGCAGTGTGACGCCCCGGAGAAAGTGGAGTTGGCGCTAGCCGAATTCTGGGCCTTGACGAGCTTGGAGAACCGACACCAGAATGTAGTCCAGCTGGAAGAGTGTGTCCTGCAGAGGAACGGTTTGGCCCAGAAGATGAGCCACGGAAACAAGAAATCCAAGCAGTATTTGCGGCTCGTGGAGACTTCACTCAAAGGTACACACGCTGCTGTTAGCCGTGCAGTATCACCAGTACAGTAATGAAAGTACAGGAGCTGCTGTTGGAGCTTGTGTCGTGGTGATTTTACCGGCCTAAGAAATGCAAACTTTACGGTGCACCGTGTTAAAGCCTCGATGTCTCACCTGAGATGTCTCATTCAAGATCTAAGCAGAATGAGAAACGACAAAAGGCCATATTTAAATACCGCTGAAGTTTGGTAGTTACTGATAGGCAGTGTTAGCAGTATTGTGAGCCTGGTTTATTATTTATTCTATTTGACACAATGAATTTTTACACTCCGTTACAAATAAGAGAATGCTGCTGAGTTCACCAAAGTGCTGTAGACATAAGTTAAAAGGTGCAGGTTTCATTCACTAAAGAGCATTTAAAACCAACTTCGTTGCAGCCTGCCGTGACGTCACTCCACTACTACCTATAGAAGGCACAGAAAAGTACACGGTGCTGCCCTGCTCACGAGAGAACACAGTGTACTACTTACAGCCTGCCCTTGTTAACTGAAATGTGACATGTTAAATGGCAATATTACAGTGCACTGTCAATGGCAGAGTTGTTACATTTTTAACTTAATATGATCAGTGCAATTTTAACCTATTTATCATATCGTTTGTTTACATTCATCAGCCCAGAGATACATTTAGTGATGTTTAAATGTGTCTTCAACAAACTGAAATTTAACATCATCTAACATCTTAATGCTGATGTTAAAAGCTGGGTTCTGAACAGGCCCAGTTTACAGTCTTGTTTTCTTTTAACAGCTTGCCTGTTATGTAAGTGTCACCACTGAGGCTCTCTGAATAAAATATTAATATGAAATATTAATCCTAAGCTGGGATCTCTTGGATCCATCAAGCAATGACAAAGAACGCTTGTAGATTTGAAACATTGAGAAGGATTTGATTTGTATCTTTTTGGCCCATCAGCTTTTGTCGTGATCCACCTAACAAGTTTTTCAAATGCAGTCAGTGATCATGACACAAGCATGATAACTGAGTGCAGCCTTTGCTTAATGCCTGTGAAAATCTAGCAAATTCAATGTTATCATTGTGGACAGGTAATGGTCTTTGAAGTGATGAGAAAGTAAATAACTCCCAGTGTCAATAGGAGCATGATTTGGTAATTTACCAGGACCTGTACAGAATGTCAGCTAATACTGGTGTATGGCAGCTACAGTATATTGATCATTTGGGCATTATGTAAACTGATAAGTCTTATCTGTCTATACTGTAACAATTCTTTAAGAACTAGAAATACAAGATTTTGTTCAAAGTAGTTTTCAAAAACCTCTGTACCCAGTTTGATCTGGCTTTAATAATGTTCATACAGTACACATCAGTCCTCATAGGTCCCCATAACTAAAAGATTAGAAGTTTGAAACCTCAAGCACAGCTTTATTTTGAGTGGCGCAGCTAAATGTGTCAGCAGATTGTGATCTGTTGCATGCAATCACAAACCAGTGACAGTACTTTTCCCTCCCTTCCTCTTTAAACGGTCCCACAGTGTACCATAACAGTAGCTTTTACCAGAATCTTGCAGTTGACTTTTAAAATTTTCTTTCCTGGAGAAAGAAATGGCGTGACTTGTTTGAGTCAATGACGGATTTTTCTCAATGCTGGTCACTGTCACGGCAGGGAGCACGACCGGGTTTAACTGCTCAGCAGCTGACTTCATTTCGGTGTTTGACAGTCTTCATCCCACTGTTCATATCTGCTCCCTTTGTTGTTGCAGGAGAACGTATCCTGGGCTACTCGGAGGAACCATGTTACCTTTGGTTTGTTATGGAGTTTTGTGACGGTGGGGACCTTAACCAGTACATTTTGTCCCGCCGGCCTGATCCCCAGACCAACAGGAACTTTATGCGCCAGCTGACCAGTGCTGTGGCTTTCCTGCACAGGAACAGTATCGTCCACCGCGACCTTAAACCAGACAACATTCTTATCTCACAGAAGTCTGGTTTTCCTATTCTTAAAGTGGCTGACTTTGGACTCAGTAAGGTTTGTGCTGGTCTGACCTCCAGAAACGGTGAAGAACATCCCATAGCAGGAGCAGGTGCCAGAGGGAGCATCCAGAACAGCTCGGTCAACATAAACAAATTCTGGTTGTCATCAGCCTGCGGCTCGGACTTCTACATGGCTCCTGAGGTGTGGGAGGGTCACTACACAGCCAAGGCTGACATCTTTGCTCTGGGCATCATCATCTGGGCAATGATCGAAAGGATTACTTTTATTGATGCAGAGTCCAAGCGTGAACTGCTGGGTACTTATGTTCGGCAAGGCTCGGAAATTGTCCCTGTTGGGGAGGCTTTGCTGGAGAACCCCAAGATGGTGCTCCATATTCCTCAGAAGGCCAGAAGCTCCATGTCTGAGGAGGAGAAGAAACTCCTCCACGAGATGCTTGCAGTAAACCCTCAGGACCGACCGGACGCCCTCCAGCTGGAGGTGCGGATGGACCAAGTCACATGTGCTGTTTGACAGACAGCACCTCCTATAACCTCTTATTTCCCTTACCACTCAAAGAAGGGACCTTTCAACTTCCCAGGTAAGATTCATGTCTTTATAAACCATGACCTCATCTGTCTGTTAGGAAAGGAAGCACATTAACAAAAAAATGTTGTAACAGAAGAACTGTAATGCCAAGATTAATTGTTGTTGTTATCATGTGGTTAAATTAAACTTAATTTGTTAATCAGAGTTCACCAGAGGCCTGGCAGAGGTTAACATTTACTTACCTAATACATGCTGTGGGAAAGAGACGGTAAAGTGCTTAAATCGTATAGAATAAAGAACTATGAGTCGATGATTACATGTGGTTGGGAGTTTAAATTGCTGAGTGGTCAATAAGGCCAGAAATGCCAGTCCATTTCATACTGAAGGTGAGCTTACTTATATCTTGGTTGCTACAGTACACAATCCTTCAGTTAAGAAATGTCCATTTCTTAATGTCCATTAATGTGCCGCTCAGGTGCGTCTGCCTCCCCTGCAGACCACACCCCGTTACACACACTAACGTGGTAAAATACATATTTAGGCAGAATTTTGCAAATATCTATTTTTTATTTTTTAGCAGCATAGTGCTTTTTTCCTATTATTCTTTTTTTTTTTTTTTAAAAAGTCAGGTCAAGGCTCCAAAAGCCCAAAGGCGATATAAGGGTGGCGGCTCACAACAGTTTTTGTTTGCGACATGGATCATTTTAGTTCAGCTGGGTGTCTTTCCTTTTGTTATATTTCTTTAAGAGTTCAAAATGTGTTAAATAAATAAAAAAAAGTCATTTTCTTTGTAGCACTTCATGGATTTCATAAGCAACACACCTTAGTTGTTCACACAAAGCATAAAGGTAAAAAACAATATATACAGTGTTATCTTCATTTTAGATGTCAAAGTATTTGCGGCTCCCAGTGTTTTCTTTACATTGAACCCGGGTCCAAATGGATCTTTGGGTCTTAAAGGTTGCTGACCCCCTGTCTTAGAAGATTGATCGAGTAGATTGTGGACCATTTCTGTGGGACGAAAGACAAATTAGGCAGCATCTGATTAAAAATAAAATAAAATAATGAATTCATAATTTTGTCTTTGACTTAGTTATTTGTCACAATGTATTTGGCAGTCTGCAGAGGGCAAACTATTTTTGTGCCACATAGAGCTGGGCGATATATCGAGTTTTTAAAAAATATCGATATATTTTTATACGAGATATAAGATGTGACAATATCCTTTATATTGATATAGTCTATGTTACGTTATAATTATACTTGTGGAGCTGCAGGTTTGCCTCTCTTTCGTCCACTTTCGTCTTTACGCAACGTTACTCGGCCTCGCCTCTCCTTCACTGAACACAACTCCCCCTCCTCCCCCATCGCTTCACCTGCAGGAAGCGACAAGATGGACACGGCAAATCTCCGTTAACGAGTTACTGCGCATCGCCCCGTGCGTGGGGCTGGACGGCGTCAACGTGTTAGCTAGCTAACCACGCTAACGAGCTAACCACGCTAACGCCATGCAGCCCAGAGGTGCTGCACGGACTAAAATCCTTTCATTTTCTCAAAAGTTGACAGCGCGCCTTATGTATGAATTCTGGTTGTGCTTGATGGCCGCGAACCGATTTTATGTGGAACACGGCGCTCAGCAATCTGTCAAAAAATGTTTTAGTACGACTTTAGTAAGCTACGGAGCTGCACCGCTTGATGGATTGTCGGAGCATTACGGCTGAGCCTCGCGGAGTGATACGTACTGTGCTTCAACGTAATATTACCCTACTGTGTATAAGGACCATAAATGGCACCTGTTAAGAGATGTGGTTGCGAAGCGGATTACAAACTCCAGGCTGTCAGTCACGCAGTACAAGTTGGGAACAGAGCAGCTGTGAAATCTGTCTTTGTTATTGTGCTCAGCGTCTTTTAGTTTACATTTTGACTGCACAATTGTGAGCTTTTTGTTATGCACAAAAACAACATTGTTTTCTTTTATTTATGGAGCATTATTATTTAATAAATGCTCATAATTTATTTTTGAGTAAATTTTATGTACATCTGCTCTATGTTAATAAAAGTGCCTGTGTGACATCTGGGACACAGCTTTGACTAAGAACTCTCTTTTTGTTCTTACTTTATGGCTTTAAAAAAATATATCGAGATATATATCTTATATCACCATCCAGCTAAAAAATATCGAGATATGAATTTTGGGTCATATCGCCCAGCCCTAGTGCCACATACATATAGAAAAGTTTCCCTGTCAGTATTGTTGATATCATTGCTTTGGTACAGCTTGCGTTTGTCATACGTAACATAAGGGTCACCAACATTTTTATCTGTGATGGAATTTTGTTTGACTCGCCATTAAATACGAATTGACGAATTTGGGGGGAAAAGCACAGTGGGCTTGGGTACAGGCTTTTTGTTACTAACTATAACCCAAGAGCCAAGTTATAATTAATTATAATGACGCGTTTGAAAATGAATTAGAAAAGCAGTTATCTCTGTCCTCTGCTGATCTCTTGATCCATGGGAACCAAAGCCTCAGGTGACATCCTAGACCTGTCCCTTCACTTCACATACACCCAACTTCTGCTGACGTCTTGCCAGAGCTTCGCACGTCACTGCAGGATTAACTGAGGTAAAAATATCTCCGTATTCAAAATGAGGGATTCATTTTAAATGATCGTGTTTGACAAAACAAGTCTTGCTTAAAATGAACGAACAAATACAAAAGCGTTTATGGTAGGTGAGAGGAGGCGTGTCCATGTCCTCAGGGGAGAGGAGAGGGTGGTTCAGGAAGACTGCTGCGTGATCAGTACTGGGAACCAAACTGGGTACAACCCTGGCCTGAGGGCAAACAGCGTGTGTGTGTGTGTGTGTGTGGGAGGGAGAGGGGGGGCAGTGTGAGAGTGAATCAGAAAGCGTTGAATAAGCCTTCTGGATCTTTGGCATTTGTACAGTAAATGTGTTTTATGTGGTTTGTTTTCACACCTGACAGTTTTGGAAAACACTGACTTCAGTTTTTATCACCACAGAGACTGTTCAATAAACCTCTCGTGATACACAGCCTGGCTTATTTATGATCAGTGAAAACTTGGCCTGACCTTATGCTCAGTGTTGTTCTGAAGAGGGTGATATGTAAATCTCACTTTGGATTATTCTGAAAATGATTAAAAACCCCACAATGTTCCCTGCTTTAGCCCTAACTCGTACCACTTTACCCAGCTCTTTCATACTTGGTTATGTGCCTTTGTGATCAGTGTGCAGTGGGAAACACCAGGGCATCAAACAGATTTTAATATTAGACAAAGATAAGCCAACAACTAATGTCTACAAATGAACATAATTCAACAATAACAAAGAGACTGAGCAAAAATCGCAAAGCTGAAAACCACTGTAGACCAAAAAGAATGCAAAGGCTCATCTCACATTTCCAGATGTTTCTTAATAAAAAACATCTGGATGAGCCACAAGATATTTGAAAATATTTTGTCGACTAATAAAACAAAGGTTGAACTTTCTAGAAAGTTTTCATCCCATTAAACCTGACATAAAAACGTACATAGCATTTCAAATAAAGAACACCAACAGTCAAACATGGTAGTAGCATGGTGCTCTCTACCAGAACATCCTGAAGGAGAATGTGCAGCCATCTGAAGCTCAGTTTTTGCAGCAGGGCGATGACACCTGAAGTCTACCTCAGAGTGACACCCCCCCCCCAAAATAAACCCCCTCAAAATATAGATTATAGTCAAAGTCCAGCATTAAAATCCTATTGAAATGCTTTGGGGTGACCTTAAACAGGCAGTTTATGTTAGAAAATCAGTGTGGTTGAATTTAAAAAATTCTGCAAAGAAAACTTGGCTAAAATTCCTCCAAAGTGAAAGACATTTATCGCAAAAACCTTGATTGAACTTCTGGTAGCCAAGGTTTGCACAACCAGCATTAGGTAGTTACTTTTTCATTTAGGCCAGGACCAGTTGCGTTGGATAAATCTACATCCTGGACCTAGATATAGAAGCAGAGGAATGGTCAAGGGTGCAGCTAGCATCCTGGTATCAGTAGCACAGTTGGATACGTTAAGCTGTGTTGTCAGGCTGCTGAAAGCTGATGCCTCTCGTTTTAGGGCCCACTGTGGTGGGGCTCCAATCCAAGTAGAAATCCTTGACTGTTAATTTTCAGGGGAACTGACTGGAGCATGAGAGTAGTGATGTAACTTCTGAACCCAGCACCAAGATAAGCCAGCTTTTCAGGAGACTTGCCTGATTTGAGGGGTGGTTTTGAAGAGGGGAGGAGTAGAGCCAACGAAGGAGCTTTTGCTGGTGGGTAATCTTCATTTATTGAAGCTTATAAAGTTGCAATTTTGACAAGATGGCAAGCGAGTGACTGGAGCAGAGAGAAGAAATGTGCAGAATGAATGTGACAGACCTGATTATTGTTTGGTAGTGCCAATGGCTGCCTAATGGTCCTGCAGCATGGCACGTGGTGTTTGGTGTTGTGCTGTAACCATCCAGACAGCCTAAAGTTTGTTAGCCTTAAGTATTGACTACAACGTTTAGGCAAAATTTTATGCAAGTTGTTTTTCTGGAAAAGGGATAAAAAGTTTAAACATTAAAATTCAATTTTACTTGGATTAATCAGAAAATTGGCCTGAGATATTTCTACAAAGAGGTACAGAACAGTATCAAGCTTCCTAAGCTTGGTAATCCTTATCAGCCTTGTTTTTTTCTAATCCTACAACCTGCTGATCCCTACTCAGTAGCTGAATCTTTGTGACAGTGTTTGTTGTTAGCAGTGTGGAGAGATGCTTAAACCTTAACTGGAAGACACTCATTCACTCACCCATTCAAATAACTGAATTCAGGTGTTCCAGTCACTTCCATCACCACAGGTGTGTAAAATCAAGCACGTTGGATTGTAGACTGCTTTTACAAACATGTGTGAAAGAATGAATTGCTCCCAGAAGCTCAGTGAATCCTAGTGTGACACTGCGCCACCACCTGTGCAACAAATCCAGCTGTGAAATGTCTTTGCTCTTGAGAATTTCAGTCAACTGATTGTTGTTATTATTACAAAGTAGAAGCAACTGGGAACGCCAGTGCCTCAGCCACAAAGTGATAAGCCACGTAAAATCACAGAGCGGGGTCAGGCGATGTTACGGTGCATAATACGCCGAGGTCACCAACTTTCTGCAGAGTCAGTGTAGCTCAGGAAGTCAAGCAGCTCGTCTACTAATGCGAAGGTTTGACTGCTTCAGTTCGCATGTCAGATATTTGTGAATGGTAGATAGGAAGCACTTACTCATTGAAAAACGCATGTTTGAATGGGTGTGACTAAGTGGATGTACAAAGAGCTTTGAGTACTCATGTAGAGTAGTGCCATATAAGAACCAGTCCATTTACTCGCTGCAGACTTCCACACTTCAAGTGACCTTTATATTAACTGAAGAACAGTGCATAGAGAGCAGCTGCATCAAGCCTTACCAATGCACTGCAAAAGTGTTGGAGACTGTAGTTTAGTCTCACTGACTGCTTTGTTCTTCTTTGTTTGTTTTAATACGAAAGCTTACATGAAAAGGAACAGACTGTGTTTTTTCCTGTTTTGGAAGTGGATAACATCCATATTCCTGCCCTGTCGTGCACTGCAAACAGGACAGCATTGTAGCCTACCCACTGTAGATATATCAGGACAACATTGTAAAATTATGGATTATTTTATTCATAATATCAGGATAGAATAACTACTTTTGCGGCAGTGTGTGCATGAAAATGTCCTGGTGAGATTGTTTAGAATGAAAACCTTTTGTAGTGCATCAAATGGCTGTTCAGGCGATGCTCAGCGACCTAAATCATTCTCCTGTTTGTTTGAACTTGAACTCTCCACTTGCCTGGATTAAGCATTCAGCTCCACAGTACTGTTCGCTGTCACAGACCTCATTCTGTGACGTAAGGTCTCTCAGACCTGAAGATGCCACTGCATGTTAGCTTCCTGTCGCAGACTGGCCTCATTCTCTCGTGTCATGATTGGATAGCATGTTACGCAACAGGAACGGCTCACAGCATGGCTGTGGTTCAGTGGAAAACCCTGAGGGATTAGTGTTTGTAAGCACACAGAGAGAAGGGGAGGCTGTAGTTTTTGCTGCTTGTGCATATTTACTGGATATCAGGACATGTTTGACTGAGGGAGAAACCATCACACTCACCAATTTCAGACCAACGAGGAAAAGCACAATGTGTTGAATCTGTGGCTATCTTATGATCTCTCATCCAGTCAGCACGACGATGATGTCTTATTTTCTATTAATGAGATGTAGAAAGAATAAAAAGCTTGTGTGTGTGTGTGTGTGTGTGTGTGTGTGTGTGTGTGTGTGTGTGTGTGTGTGTGTGTGTGTGTGTGTGTGTGTGTGTGTGTGTGTGTGTGTGTGTGTGTGTGTGTGTGTGTGTGCGCGTGTGCGTGCGTGTGTACAGGTAAATGAGCTTTGCAATGTGAGCTCTGGAAAACTGAAAACTGCATGTGCCTGTATACAAGTCATTTGTACTGAGTGATGAGCACAGACTTGGAAAGTAACTGAGAGTAAACAAAAAACACAAAGTAAAATTACTGCTCAGCGTTTTCTTGCTGAATGAGTTCATCTGGATGCAGCAGTGTGGTAACTGGAGATCATAGAGGAGGAAAAAATGCTCTTGATGCGACTTAAATTTTCTCAACTTAACAACAATATTGTTACAACCACGTCGTGTTTGACGCACAACATGGTTGTAAATGAAGGTTGGGCGATTGGACGATATATCGATGATAGGCTGAGCGTTTCACTGATGGTTTTTACAAGAGATTTATTTATTTGCCCATGAGTAAATTTGCTAATAATGTTGGTCGAAGCTAACCGAAGCAGTCGATGGGAAAAATGATAGCGCTGAAGAGTGCGCCCAAACGTTTGTTTACTTAAACTCACAACAGAAAAAAAGAACGGCAGCAGCCTACGTTCAGAAATAAACAAAAAGATTTTATTGAAATAAAAACCCACAATGGTGCGGAGGGAAACAACGAGAAGCTTTCTTCTTTTTTCCACTCTAACCTTATCTGCTTACAGACCAAACAACAGATACAAAAAGTCAGTTAAAAATCAAAATATTTATCACCAATCGTCGGTTTTTGGACTGACGACTGTCGGTTGGAAAACTGTTACATATTCTCCAACCTTATAGTAAATACCTGGGAGGCTCACTTAGGCTGCCAGAAACTGGAAAGTCCAGGCTAACAAGCCACCAGCTCAGTCATGTGTGATAGGCAAATCACTCCTTGTGTGATTCAAATGAGCATTTTCTTATGTGTGCAGTGAGTCTTCTCATTTGTGATTACACTGACAGTCCAGAATACAGTCTGTTGGCTGTCAGATACAAGGAGAGATTCATGGCATTTTCCTTCTCTTTAAAAATGCTCCATCTTAGTACTTCAGTTCTGTTGTTACAGGTGGATAAAATCAAGCACGCTTACTTTTACAAGTTGAGAGGGCTGAGTAACAACAAAAACTGAACATCAGGAACTTTATGGCTGGACTGCTCCTGTGAGTGTAATGTGTAGGTGGCCCTTTGAATCTAAATTCAAAGGTTTAAGCCCTTTATATCTGGTTTTCTTTATGTGCAATTAATTACTTTCATTCTAATTCTGAGCATTGTGTGGCGTATGACATTTCAGAATACTATAAATCATCATTATAGGACAATTTAACAAATATAGATTATTAAATATTATTATAGTGCAGGCTTCTGTCTTACAACATGATCATCACGTTCTCCAGTTTCCCCTGAAGGTGAAGTAGAGCAGCTCGCCTGCTAAGTGGAAGGCTGGCGGTTCAGTGCCTGCATGCCAAACATCTGTGGGTATGAACCCCAAGTGAACATTAGGTATAGAGAAAACATGCTTGTGTATATGAGGCGCTTTGCATGCATGTTTCCTTGTATAGAGAAATGTGGCGTATGCAGAGAATGATTCTGATTTACTAACATGCACAAGGCGGGTGTGTAAGAATGTTTCCACCCACGTGTCATTTGCGCTGTGGTCAGTAACATACAACATGGATACATGTGTTTTTGTGTTGTCTTCATAAAGGACATAGTTTGAAAGGTGGCATCGGATGGCCGGGGTGGAATATTTAGTGACATGAGTCAGCATTGATGTCCATGTGCGTTGTGCGTGACATCCCCTAATCCACCCCCACCCGCTCCTCTGCTGGACAATGAGATGAGAGTGCTGCTTTTGGTTGATGGCTTATGGGAGCTTTGGTCAGGAACATTTTGTCTTCTTGTGTGCAGCCGTGTGTCACTGCTATCCAGTCCAGAGCAGTGTAAGCTTCTGTACTGCACACACGTACGGTCCTTACTTTCAGGAATTCTTTTGATTTCATATGAGCTTTTTCAGCATGTTGTCCTTGCCACGGACACAAGAATGCTTATGTGCTATAAAGACAATGCGTTTGATGCTTTCACTCTTCATATGGCTTTTAGTACTCTAAAACAGAGAGGATGCTGATTGTGGACAGCAGCCTGAAGGCACAGTATGCCATGTTATGTACGGGCTCAGAAAGCGTGGGCTATTACAGGGCGGCTGAGAAATGCTGAGAAGCAGTCTTTACGAGAGTTTGGGAGAAAGCGTGATGAGCACACTGGTTTGTTCTTATGTAACATTGTTGTAAAAACAGGCTAGCTGAGTGGCTGCAGCGCTTGTAAATATTTCCTTTGGGTCCTCGGGGCTCTGAGGAAGAACTGCAAAAACCAGTTCTTACACAAGTGATCACAACGAAGCACCTCACCGTGTTCTGTGGTGTATTCAGAAGCAAAAAGACTAAAAGCTCAAGCCAACCCCTGCTTCTAGGCTTGGATGTCTATAATTTACGATAGGCAACCTTCCTGTACAGCCCAGCAAACCACCTTTTCTCACAGTGAATAACATAGAGCCACATCTCTTCCACTCTGCTGTCTCCATTCACAGCAGCTGTGTTGGATCTAATGGTGTGTAAGCTCTTTACATGATGTTAATCTGCTGACAGTCTGCATGCCATCAACCACAGACTCACAACTCTGTGGTGGCGCTGTCATGCTTTGTTCTCCTGCTTATTTCTCTTTGGTTAAATGTTGCCAACTGTGGCTAACTTCATTTTGACTTGTAAATAATAAATAGAAACAGTTTGATCAGCAGAAAGTGAGGATTTTGACCAACAGGAAGAGGGTTTGACATGGTTTGATATCTTTGGGTTTTGAACCTTTGTTGGAACAGAACTACACATATTTCACAATAAAATAACAAACAATGACTGTAATACCTGCTGTAAGGTGGCTGAGGAAGTAGAGTAGATCATCTGCCAATCAGAAGGTTGGAGTGTTCTTTTCCCAATACTTCATATGAAAAAAAGCTTTGGGTGATCAGTTAAAGTAGAGGAGTGCTCTATAAATACTAGTCCATTTACGATTTGTCATGTTGGGATTGCACACTGGAAATCATGTGCTTCTTTTTCAGTTTCATCCATAGCTGTTGTTTGTGTCCCCTCATTCTTTGTGTTGTGGCACAGTTCCTAACATTTGTCCTGACATTTAACAGGGTTGCAGCATTAAAGGTCAGATTAGCATCACTCACATACTAAATATCTGCTCATGAGAGAACAACATATTTGTTGTGGTCAAATCATGGTTCAGTGGTTAAAACTCTCACAGCAGAAAGCTCCTGGTTTGAACGTTGGCCATTCTGTGTCAAGATTTCATCCAGATACGGCAGTTTCTTCCCACACCCCATAGATGACGACATTAATTTGAATATTCTATATTTGCCATAAATGAGATTTAGATAAGGTGTGCAGGATAAAGCAGTGTATGAATGTATGGTTAAATCTGGCTTGTAGTCTAAACTGCTTGGAGTGATAAGTAAGAGTAGAAAGTTGCTGTGTGTGTTTGCTGCCTCTGGCAGTCCTACCACTTCCTGTAAGATACTGGTCTCCACTGCTGCTTTTTAATGAGGCAGTCTGCCTTTGAGTTATAAAACAAGAGGAGGCAGCAGGCCGTAGTTCTGTCCAGGATATACTGAGCTTCCACCTGGCCTGTTTTCTTTATTACACTTGCTTATAAAGAACGTTAAACAGAATAATTACATGTTGAATTCAGTGAAAGTGGAGTTTCACATTTTTAACCTTTTTAGTTTAACGACGGCTAGTTTCAGGACGAGAAAACACGACTAACTAGACTTAAAGCGTTGATTTCTCTAATGGTAACACAATGTGCTGTTTAAAACTAGCGATGCTACCTTCATTTGACTTCCAGTGTGGATTAAACACACAGGGAAAACCTCTGTGCAGCACCTCATGCTCCAATCAGACAGCGAAGAAGAAAAAATACACTTAAAATGCTAAATATTATATGAAAACATATTTATACCAAAAAATGTTTACAGTATATTAAAATATGACAAATTAACATCTGAAAAATAAATGGCGACTGAAAGTGTTGCACATTGTGCCGGGCATTATGGATGCACATTGTTCTGTGTTCCATTATGCTATTTTTACTCCCGTAGTTTTTGTGAAATATTTTCTTTCTCTATACAAAGTAAAATAATTTAGGCATCTTACATCTTAAACTTAGCACTGTGTGTTTGTACTTGTCTATTTTCCCCCATTTATACCCTTTGTATTACTACATTTATTGCTCATGTCAGACGTGTGCGTCCTGCTAAGCTGATCCACTTTTGTCCATAGCGTGTGCTGTGATGTTATGCAACATATGAAAAGAGGAACAAAGCGCTGCCAGCCTGAGCTGTTGCATGTCAGCCGGTGAGCTATTATTAGAGCAGTTCTGAACCAAACATGGACACATCCAACAGCAGGAAGTATGGCTGTGTGCGGCAGTGCTGTCATTTTTACTGCAGGTAGACACATACAAATGTGCACCATTCTACTTTTGCACCCAGTGACCTCAGTGCCTTTGCTATAGCATCCCTGTGCAGTGCACATTTCTTTTCGTTATAGTAGTTTGCAGAGCTCTTCAGACGAAACGCCTCTGTTATAGGGTTTGATTCAGAAGAGATCTAAATCATTTTGCATGCCACATATTACAGTGAGAGAAAATAGTTGATCTGCTGCTGAATTTGTAAGTTTGGTCAAGAAATGAATAGTCTCTATATTGATAGTTTCATTTTGATAGAGAGGGACAGAATATCAATCAAAAATCCAGAAAACATCTATTTTGAAAGTTATGGATTGATTTGTACGTCATTGAGTAAAATCAGTAATTGATCCTCTATAAAGTAGCCAGAGTTCTGATTGGCTGTGTACCCATGCAATACACAGATTACAGATTGTCAGTCAGATACTCCTGATCTCAACACATACGTTGAGATCAGGAATGAACATTAGGGATAAGAGACCTGCACAATGCTGGAATGGGCTACAGACAATTAGCAAGATCTGTTGGTGCGAGTATTCAGAACTGGAAGAAATACACTGCTCAGAAACATTTTAATCAGATTCTAGCTTCAAGTCAATGAAATGTCTGAGATATTGATCTCATCAATTAGTTCAGTTGTATTTATATAGTGCAAAATCCCAGGAGGAGTCGTCTCAATGCGCTTTATATAGAAAGGTAAAGACCCTACAATAATAATAATAATAAAACATACCACCAAGGCAACAAAGGTGTGGTTAAAGAAAATTAATGTCATCGAGTGGCTTAGCCTCCCCCTCCCCCAGGAAATCTGTGGAGGGAGGTGATGCTTCAAGTTGTCGAGTGTAATCCAAGAAACCAAATAGTCTGGCTGACATTCTGTCTCTACTACTATAAAATTAGAGACTGTTCTTTGGAAGTAAGCAAAGTTACAAATTCAGACGAGTATCAAATAATTTTCCTCTAGTGGATTCATTATATTGGAATTATACTCAAAAGAAAACGAGTCTTACCTGGCGGGCTTGACTAAACTAGTTTGTGTTTTCTAATTTTTTTCCAACCTGTTCTGGCTGTGCGAATAAATATGCGAATAAACATGCAAGGCAAGGCAAATTTATTTGTATAGCACAATTCAACAACAAGGTGATTCAAAGTGCTTTACAGAGACATTAGAAACAAAAACAAATAAAAAGCATGATTTAAAATTGATTAAAACAAGCAAACAAACTAACTAAACACACACATTTCACACCTGTTCGCGCGATCTGAACCGTTTTCGTAAGGGGAGCTACCAGTCCTTCTGTGGACGAGCTACTTTCTATTTTAAATTCCCTGAATTTAAAATACTCTCTAGACCCAGTCTAGACCCAGCTGGGGAGCTACCCAGAGCTCTAAACCCACTAAACAAACAAACAAACAAACAAACAAACAAACAAACAAACAAAAAATCAGAACAGTATATAAAATCAAAACAGATAAAATCAGAACAGTATATAAAATCAAAACAGATAAAATCAGAACAGTATATAAAATCAAAACAGATAAAATCAGTAGTTAATGTAAGTTTTTAAATTTAAGCTTAACAAACAAACAAAACAGTATATAAAATCAAAACAGATAAAATCAGAAATAGATAAGATCAGTAGTTAGTGTAAGTTTTGAAATTTAAGCTTAAAAGTGTGGATTTGGTGCTTTATTCAAATGCAGCTGAGAATAGGTGAGTCTTCAACCTGGATTTAAATAAACTGAGTGTTTCAGCTGATCTGAGGCTTTCTGGGAGTTTGTTCCAGATATAAGGAGCATAAAAGCTGAATGCAGCTTCTCCGTGTCTGGTTCTGACTCTGGGAACTGATAAAAGACCGGATCCAGATGACCTGAGGGATCTGGAAGGTTCATACTGGGTCAGGAGGTCTCTGATGTATTTTGGCCCTAAACCATTCAGAGCTTTATAGGCCAGCATCAGAACTTTAAAGTCTATCCTCTGACGGAATAAACATGCGAATAAACATGCGAATGTTTCAATCTTGTGACCTTTATTGTACATTGTGGAAAAGAAGATCTGGTGATTTCAATAGGTTTGCAGATGTTTAACTTAAACTCACGTGATAGTTCACTCCGCTGTACTTTTTAGATTACAAAGTGATGTTGTATATTTCTGCTGATGACTTAATCAGTATAATTGTCACGGTTTGCACTGGCAGACTGTGTGGAGGGAGAAAGAGGACCCAAATGCAGACACTTGGAACGAAACTATAATTTAACAAAAGGCAAGCCGTCTATTTGTGGCGGGGAAAGGTACAAAACAAAAAGGCAGATGCACACTAAGGCGAAACTAACTAGAACTAAGCTGGGAGAAACTAAACACAACAAAGAACAAAACCTTGAATATGATTAAAAACCTGAGCATGGAAAAACACGGAGGTGTGGACATGATGAGAACTCAGCAGACAACCTGACAACGAATGAATGAAAACGCAGACCAAATGCACACAGGAGATCAGGGGATGTGAAACTAAACACAATGAACATGGGACACCAGACCTCTTCAAAATAAAACGGGAAACGTAATGAGATGCAGACATGAAACACATGAAGGGTGAGGGAGACTTAAACACCGAGGAATCTAAGAAACGATGAACTATAACAGGACAACATTGGTAATACAGAAATGAACTTAGATAATCTAATGAACGTAAACATAAACATCAAAATATATTACATCTCAAACCACTGGGTCCAGTGACCCATTATGGTGACAGTATTATTACTTTTGCTACTGATTTGTTCTTTCTGAAATGACTTTTGCTCCTTTATGCTGACCTGCTAATTCTTTGTCCCTACATCTGTGTCCTACACAGGTATCGACTCCAGTGGAAAAACGGACCCTGACAAGCTGAATTGTGAGGAATCTTCAATCATAATTTAAGCACAGAGTCACAGACTGCTCACTCCAAAACAGTCTGGACCAGTCTGCAAGTCAAACCACAACGACGCACTTCCAACTCCACGTAGTTCCAACACAGTCACTGTGGTGCTTTGGACTGGGGACGAATGGAGCACATAGTTTCTCTGAGAGCGACCTGGGCATGAAACTGTGCGTCTGTTTTGTAGTGGTGGACTTTTGTTCCCATCCTTCCCAGTATAGGCCTGTTCTTCCTTAATTGTGTAAGGTCTGTGACTGTGGCACAGGTTACTGTTTGTCATTGCACTCTACTGTACCAGTATTCAATCATTGTACTAATGATAGCAGTAGCTGTAAACGGTTGACATTCACCTCCCAGTGCAACCTTGTGCCTTAACAATGATGTACACCAAGTGCACTTTGATTTCTAAAACTATTTTGTGGGTCGCTTTTGAAAGTTCACACCAAGAAGGAAATTTACTGGAACCACTTTCATCTCATGTAAGCTGAGCAACTGAGTCTTCTGCTTTCAGTGGGGTTTGACACAATATTCCAGGCTGCATTAATATCATATGGGAAAGTGCCCCCCTCTGTCCAAACACTGAAGCACAATCATGAAACTGAAGCTGAGACATTGATTTAAACCAATGACAGGTGAAGTGATTAATGTTGATTACATTGAGGTCAGTTCTACAGCACAGTGAGTAGCACTGTTCCCAACGTCTGGTTTCATGGAGGCCCTCTCAAAACCATCGGGGCCCGAGGCATCCCAACATGCTAATGCCAGACACAACAGGACACCCCCAGAGTTTCTTCCTGTCAGTGTCCTGACAGGTCGGAGGTGTTTCGGGGTCGTGATCAGTGTCGCACTGGAGAAACACTGTGCGCATATGATCAGTTCTGTGCTCTAAAGGAAAAGTAGCAGGCCTGTATCAGCTCCACACAACCCTTCAGCAGGGAGTTCACACTATCCTATTGGCCGTTTGTTCCTGATTAATCCAAAGAGCACCTGATGGAAAAGCGCATCTATGTGGTAACGTGTAGTCATCCATGTTGAAAAGATACTGAGGATGGTTCTGTATTCTTTTGAATGGTGCAGCATGAATCATGTGTATCGGGTCATATCTAAGCAGCACTGACCTGTTTATGGCAGAAGGACCTCTGATTAGCATCTGGAGACCATTCCCCAAACCAGCCACTGAAGTGTGTTAGACTCTTTGCAGTGTCGAGTGATGCTGTGGTTGGACAGACGCTTGTGGTTGGCTGATCGGAGCCCCTGTAACTCCTGGGAAACTTCTGGGATTTTTGACTTGATTTGTGAAAACTGGTCACTCCAGAAAATGAATAAAGCCATGGGGCTTGAAGGAAAAGAGCAAAATACAACACAGCAACTTTAGAAGGAGAGCGCAGTGTTAGATAGCTCTTCTAGCCTTCACTCCAGCATAGACCCGAGGAGCTCCTTTGGCTTTCACATCGCTGTATTACATGGTAGTATAATACAGTAGATTTTGAGGTGTTTTGTGATGTACCTCTACCTCATTCTCTCCACTCTGAAACCTCTTTCTTAGCTTTACTGTCTCTGTAGCAACCTTATCTTAGTCTGTGATACAAGACGCACTTTGAGTGGGATAGATTTTTACCTCAGACTCAATGACTTATTTTAATTCAACCTCTCACTGATATTTTTTTTTCTTTTTTTGCTTAGTGACAACGAATCCCATTGTAACATCTACATCTGCAGGGTCTTCTGTCATAGATACTGTATAACAGAGCAATAAATATGTTGTCTTTAGTCAACAATGACAGATCCAGCTCAGAATAGTTTTAATGGCAGTTTGTGAAACAGACATAAATTTTAATTGGTTATGGTCATGGACATGAAGATGTGTGGGTAAGAAATAAATTAAACAAATGGTGAC
The DNA here is from genome assembly GCF_963969265.1 of Rhamphochromis sp. 'chilingali'. Classification (NCBI taxonomy): domain Eukaryota; kingdom Metazoa; phylum Chordata; class Actinopteri; order Cichliformes; family Cichlidae; genus Rhamphochromis; species Rhamphochromis sp. 'chilingali'. The sequence goes on along the minus strand of NC_137939.1, from coordinate 28,825,896 downwards.
AGAAAGTCACAAGTCTACATACACAAACACATAGATTGGATTGCTTAAAGTATTTCCATAAGAACAGTGTTTGAAGGCGGATTCGCCTGCAGAAACATTGAAACCTGGCCAAGCAGTGCGAGTCAGTGTTGTTGTGGGACCTCACAAACATGTTTGTAATGTTTACACACTTATAAACTCGTTGTGAAGCATACTGAGATGTGCACCCATACTAATTCCTTGGATCCATTTCTGAGAGCCGTTTGTGGTGAATGCTAACACAACTTGAATGTGTTATTAAATTTGTGGTGAGTTTAAATGTTTGGAGTTTTGCTAATAGGCTAGCGTAACATAGACTGTCTTCCTTTTAAATTTTTGGGTTGTTGAATCTCTCCTGCTGCTCAGGAGTTTTGGTCACATTCATTTTTCTATAAGCACTAAAGACGAGGTTGATACCAAACTGTTATTCCTAAAGGCTTTACACACCTGCCCTGCTGCCACTTTCTGTACGAGTTAGCTCGTTTAGTTCTCTCGAGACTCGTAACGATTCCACTTTAAAACACTTTACTATGCAAAATGGTTCTGCCACAATGTGAGCACCACACAGAGCCACACCGTTCACAAGCTGTTGTAAGATCTTGAATTCCTCTAGTGCTGATTTCCAGTGAGTGCAGAAATGTTTCTTTGACATGTTGTTACATAAATACTGTTTTTGTAACTAAAGCTGACAGGAGCCATTAGAGAACCAAGAAAGCATTGTTTTTCTGTAACTATGTAACTATTCTCGGAATAAATGGTTAAAACTGTAAATATCTGCATCATGTGTGTTACGTGTGAACTTTATTTTGTTTACAAAGTCACATCATAGCTGTCTTCCTTATTGGATGAAAATCAGATTCTTTAACAAATGTAATATAATGTTGGGATTAGGGAAATAAGTTTAAAAAAGCATTTTAATTATGGTTGGGGGCAGAAAACTTTCAGAGTGAAAATAAATGTGAGTCAGTACAATGAAGTCATGGATGCAAGCATGCAGTCTGCATTTCCTCAGCTGAACCGTTTGACACTCAGGACAATTTTGTCAAACCACCGGAAAAAAACAACTTTATATATTCACTAGTAATTTAATATCTACAGTGGGGCAAAAAAGTATTTAGTCAGCCACTGATTGTGCAAGTTCCCCCACTTAAAATGATGACAGAGGTCAGTAATTTGCACCAGAGGTACACTTCAACTGTGAGAGACAGAATGTGGAAAAAAAAATCCATGAATCCACATGGTAGGATTTGTAAAGAATTTATTCGTAAATTAGGGTGGAAAATAAGTATTTGGTCACCTCAAACAAGGAAAATCTCTGGCTCTCACAGACCTGTAACTGTCATGATCCTGGGTCCTTTTGACCCAGCATTTGTTTTCTCTTCGATTTTGGTTCTGTTCTTCCTCTGTTTAGTGTTTACTCTGTTCTGCCCGTGTGTTCCTGTATCTAGTCCGCGTTTCTTAGTTTGTGTCCCTTCATGTGCAAGTTCCTGTTTTATTGTGAAGGTCTGCATCTTATGTGAGTGTTTTCAGTTGCCTCCCTAGTCTCGTTATGTTAATCACTCCCAGCTGTGTTTTCCACCTGTGTGTAATCTCCCTGTGTTCTCTGAGTGGTTGTATTTTCTGTCTTAGTAATTGCTGGTTCGTCTGTGTTGTTTCCCCTCGGTCTTCCTGCGTCTTCCCGTATGTATTTCCCCGGACCTCCCTGCATCCTCGTTTCTGGTTTGTGTTATTAGTTCTACCCAGTTTAGGTTTTCCTGTTTCATGGTACCCACACCATTGCTGTTTGTATTTTCGGTTGTCAAATAAACACTCACCTGTTTCAGTTCAGTTTCCAGTAGCTCCAGTGCCGCCTGTAGCGCAGGCCCCAGTAGCTCCAGTGCCGCCTGTAGCGCAGGCCCCAGTAGCTCCAGTGCCCCCGCTACCCGTAGCTCTGGCTCCAGTATCACCGGTTTCACTCATTCACTCCATGCAGGGAGAAAGTCTAATTTCACCTCAAGGTGCTTTTCATGGTTCAGCCGCCATTGGCACAGTTTGCCGCTCCAGGGCTTCCCCAGAGGCTAGGTCTCAGTCCCCGGCTGATTCTGGACCCCTGAAGTTTATGCCGCCACCTGAGAACTGCACCATGTCAGCGTTGCCTGGGCAGAGCCAGTGCTCAGTGCATCGCCAGTTGCCTTCGTGTTTGCCAGAGGAATCCATGCCTGCTGGCTTTGTGATGGCTTCTGCTGGAGGGTCCGAGGGACCGCTCCGGCCTTTGTCTCGTGTCTCCGCTGGAGGGTCCGAGGGACCGCTCCGGCCTTTGTCTCCTGTTTCAGCTGGAGGGCCCGAGGAGCCCGTCCAGCCTCCTGCTTCGTCAGCTGGAGGGCCCGAGGAGCCTGTCCAGCCAGCAACAGCTGCAGCCTCATCGCCAGCTGCAGCCTCATCGCCAGCTGCAGCCTCCTCGCCTGCTGCAGCCTCATCATCATCATCGCCTGCTGCAGCCTCATCATCATCATCGCCTGCTGCAGCCTCATCATCATCATCGCCTGCTGCAGCCTCATCATCATCATCGCCTGCTGCAGCATCAGCATCATCATCGCCTGTTGCAGCATCAGCATCATCATCAGCCTCGTCTGGTCCAGCCTCGGAGCCTTCAGCATCATCATCAGCCTCGTCTGGTCCAGCCTCATCAGAGTCTTCAGCCTCGCCTGGTCCAGCTTCATCCGAGTTGTCTTCCTCGCCTGGTCCAGCTTCATCCGAGTCTTCATCCTCGCTTGGTCCAGCCTCTGCAGCCTCGCCTGGTCCGGATCGCCATCGCCTGAGTGGCCGCCGTTGCCTTCCGCACGGCCGGCCCCCCGAACTGTGTCCACGTCGCCGCCGTTGCCTTCCGCACGGCCGGCCCCCCGAACTGTGTCCACGTCGCCGCCGTTGCCGTCCGCACGGTCGGACCCCTGAACTCTTTTGTCTTGGGCTCCTGGTGCTGTCGGCCCCCTGGCCGGCCCCCTGAGCTCTTCTGTTTTGGACCCCTGTGCTGTCGGCCCCCTGGCCGGCCCCGTGAGCTCTTCTGTTTTGGACTCCTGTGCTGTCGGCCCCCTGGCCGGCCCCCTGAACTCTTCTGTTTTGGACTCTGTTTTTTCCTGTGTTGTGGTGTGCTTCGTTTCTTTTGGTTTTGGGCTCGTTTTTTTGTTTTTGTCTTTTGGCCTTCTGGTGCTCCGGTTTTGTTTTGCTTCGGGCCCTCCTTCCTGGGCCCCCGCCGCCCGCCCTGGTCGGGTTGTTTTCTGTTTTTTCTGGCTTTTGTTTCTTGTTGGGCTGTCTGGAGCCAGCCTTTGAGAGGGGGGTACTGTCATGATCCTGGGTCCTTTTGACCCAGCATTTGTGTTTTCTCTTCGATTTTGGTTCTGTTCTTCCTCTGTTTAGTGTTTACTCTGTTCCGCCCGTGTGTTCCTGTATCTAGTCCGCGTTTCTTAGTTTGTGTCCCTTCATGTGCAAGTTCCTGTTTTATTGTGAAGGTCTGCGTCTTATGTGAGTGTTTTCAGTTGCCTCCCTAGTCTCGTTATGTTAATCACTCCCAGCTGTGTTTTCCACCTGTGTGTAATCTCCCTGTGTTCTCTGAGTGTATTTAGGTTGTATTTTCTGTCTTAGTAATTGCTGGTTCGTCTGTGTTGTTTCCCCTCGGTCTCCCTGCGTCTTCCCGTATGTATTTCCCCGGACCTCCCTGCATCCTCGTTTCTGGTTTGTGTTATTAGTTCTACCCAGTTTAGGTTTTCCTGTTTCATGGTACCCACACCATTGCTGTTTGTATTTTCGGTTGTCAAATAAACACTCACCTGCACCAGAGCTGCCGCATTTTGGGTCCTATTTCATATTCCACACGGCTTGCCCCGGCAAACCGTGACAGTAACGTCTTCTGTAAGAAGCTTTTCTGTCCCCCACTCGTTACCTGTATGAATGGCACCTGTTTGAACTCATCATCTGTATAAAAGACACCTGTCCACAGCCTCAAACAATCAGACTCCAAACTCCGCCATGGTCAAGACCAAAGAGCTTTCGAAGGACACCAGGAAAAGTATTGTAGACCTGCACCAGACTGGGAAGAGTGAATCTACAATAGGCAAGCAGCTTGGTGTGAAAAAATCAACTGTGGGAGCAATCATCAGAAAATGGAAGACATACAAGACCACTGATAATCTCCCTCGATCTGGGGCTCCACGCAAGATCTCATCCCGTGGGGTCAAAATGATCATGAGAACGGTGAGCAAAGATCCCAGAACCACACGGGGGGACCTGGTGAATGACCTGCAGAGAGCTGGGACCAAAGTAACAAAGGTCACCATCAGTAACACACTACAACGGCAGGGAATCAAATCCCGCAGTGCCAGACGTGTTCCGCTGCTGAAGCCAGTGCATGTCCAGGCCCGTCTGAAGTTTGCCAGAGAGCACATGGATGATACAGCAGAGGATTGGGAGAATGTCATGTGGTCAGATGAAACCAAAGTAGAGCTTTTTGGTATAAACTCAACTCGTCGTGTTTGGAGGACGAAGAATACCGAGTTGCATCCCAAGAACACCATACCTACTGTGAAGCATGGGGGTGGAAACATCATGCTATGGGGCTGTTTTTCTGCCAAGGGGACAGGACGACTGATCCGTGTTAAGGACAGAATGAATGGGGCCATGTATCGTGAGATTTTGAGCCAAAACCTCCTTCCATCAGTGAGAACTTTGAAGATGAAACGAGGCTGGGTCTTCCAACATGACAATGATCCAAAACACACCGCCCGGGCAACAAAGGAGTGGCTCCGTAAGAAGCATTTGAAAGTCCTGGAGTGGCCTAGCCAGTCTCCAGACCTCAACCCCATAGAAAATCTGTGGCGGGAGTTGAAAGTCCGTGTTGCTCGGCGACAGCCCCAAAACATCACTGCTCTCGAGAAGATCTGCATGGAGGAATGGGCCAAAATACCAGCTACTGTGTGTGCAAACCTGGTAAAGACCTATAGTAAACGTTTGACCTCTGTTATTGCCAACAAAGGTTATGTTACAAAGTATTGAGTTGTATTTTTGTTATTGACCAAATACTTATTTTCCACCCTGATTTACGAATAAATTCTTTACAAATCCTACCATGTGGATTCATGGATTTTTTTTTTTTTTCACATTCTGTCTCTCACAGTTGAAGTGTACCTCTGGTGCAAATTACTGACCTCTGTCATCATTTTAGGTGGGGGAACTTGCACAATCGGTGGCTGACTAAATACTTTTTTGCCCCACTGTACATTTAGCCTGATGTTTAATCACCCAGGAGCAGTTTGCCTTGGGAGACAATGGCTCCTGGGACACGTGATCCCTTCACCACAGTGAGCAGTGATTTATGCTGCAGTAACACTGTTCTGTTAGAGAGCACCAGATCTCTTAATCACTTACTTGGAATTAATGGTGCAAATTTGTCAAAAACTATTCTACACGCTTATTTCACAGTATGGTAAAAGTCAAATTTATATTCAGAAATGTTCAGTCTTTTGCAATTTGAGGCTTTTTTTCTTAGTGTCTGAGGACTTTGTAGGAGACATTTTTATTGAATCTGTCCCAAATTATAGATCCTGATTCATTCTGATGACAAGAAATACCAGTGAAGATTTGACCTTTAACAGCTTTTCAAGTATTCATGTCCCATACAGAACCAAAATGATTTTACAAGCTCTGAACATTACAGGTTTAAATCCATGAATGCACAGCAGTGGACTGTGCTATGGCTTAATAAAAAGGTCAGTTCTGTTCATAATTCTGATTAATAATAATTGAATGAGTTCTGAGTGAGCCTTCTAATGATGCTGCCTAAGGGAAGCATGTATAATGTAAACAGAATTGGTCCTAGCACTGAACCCTGTGGAACACCATAATTAACCTCAGTGTGTGAAGAGGACTCTCCATTTACACGAACAGACTGGAGTCTATTAGATAGATATAGAGCCTGCTCTAATTGCTCTTATAGAATATTATGGTCATAATATTATTCTCACTCACTATGTATTAACAGACCTCTCTGCATTGAATCATATCTGTTATTAACCTCTGTCTCTCTTCCACAGCATGTCTTTTATCCTGTCTTCCTTCTCTCACCTCAACCGGTCGCAGCAGATGGCCGCCCCTCCCTGAGCCTGGTTCTGCCGGAGGTTTCTTCCTGTTAAAGGGGAGTTTTTCCTTGCCACTGTCGCCAAAGTGCTTGCTCATAGGGGTCATATGATTGTTGGGTTTCTCTCTGTATCTATGAAGCGCCTTGAGGCGACTTTTGTTGTGATTTGGCGCTATATAAATAAAATTGAATTGAATCGACAGTATCGAACGCTGCACTGAGGTCTAGCAGGACAAGCACAGAGATGAGTCCACTGTCAGAGGCCATAAGAAGATCATTTGTAACCTTCACTAAAGCTGTTTCTGCCATTCCTCTGCAGATGATCTGTTAGCAGTTTGACAACTACTCTTTCAAGGATGTTTGATGTGAAAGGAAGGTTGGAGATTGGCCTATAATTAGCTAAGACAGCTGGATGTAGTTATATAGGTACCTTAAAGGCCTGTGGTATATACATACTAGTAGGTTGATCATATGTAAAATGAAAGCATTAATCGATGGCAGGATTTCTTTGAGCAGTCTGGTAGGAATGCTACGTTCACACTGCAGGTCTTAATGCTCAATTCCGATTTTTTGATCAAATCCGATTTTTTTGTCTGCTTGTTCACACTATAAATAAAATGTGACAGCAAACGCGCTCTAGTGTGACTCCTCAAAGCGGCCCGCATGCACAAAAGAAGGCATCACACACAACGCGCTCTGTTTAGACCCAGACCAAACAGTATTGTTTGACTGATGGCCCTTAATGTAAATCATCAGATATGTCATCGGATATGGATCCCATAGGGTCAAAAAAGTCGGATGCGACTTTTTCCGATCATATCCGATCATGGTATGACAGTGTAAACAGCACAAATCCGATATTTTCAAATCTGATCTGGGTCACTTTCGTATGTGGTACTGAATCCGATACATATCTGATGTTTTAGAAAGCGAGGCTGTGTGAATGGTCATGTCGCATTAAATCCGTTTTTTACGTCACTGACACAAGACAGACGGCAATTATCAGCGCGGGAGAAGACATCGTGAACGCTTCCTGGCCATCCAGTGTAGATGTCAGTGAAACTGTTTGGAAGACGATGTTGGAGAAACGTAACATTTTATTTGTAGTGTGCACAAGCAGACAAATAAATCAGATTTGATCAAAAAATCGGAATTGATCATTAAGACCTGCAGTGTGAACGTAGCCTAAAAGTAAGTAGTCAGAAAGGAACTTTCACAGGGCAATCTAAAAATAGGCACCCTGCTCACAGTGGTCCTGAGGTACACGGGGACTTTAAATCATTTATGTATTTTTATGAGTGGCAACGTGAAACTTTTACAGCAATCCCTGTAAATATATTTTCCATTCCTAACTGTTGATTGATTATGAAAAAAATCAGCAAATGTCAGAGTTTTTAAAATCTTTTTGATCTAAAGAAAATGTGTCTGACATAAGTTATGTCCTTTCAGCAGCTCCTTCTCTAATGTGATGAGAGAGACTTTGTATCTGATTTTCCTGCCAGTGTGGACATCATAAGATATAAACACAATGTGCTTAATGGGGTGCTTACATGATAATTAGTGGGCCTAATGGCTTCTCTCTTTTTGTGTGGGCTTCGCTTCTCAAAAAAGAAGTATTGATCTGGGTAAATAATATCTTCACACAGAATGTCGTGTTCTCTAATGACAGCATCAAGGTGTCTAAAAGTTGTTTTAATGAGTCATTTTGTGAAAGGACAGAATCCACAAAGTAACTGATGTTTGAGGGTTTTGTTCTCTTGGTCTGAATTGTGTGTCAGTTGTTCTGTTTTTAGGTTTTATCTACCAGAAAAATCTCTTTTTGCACATTGATGACATCTTTTTCTTCTATGTTCTTTATTCTTTTTGTTATGATCTATTTGAAGCTCTTGTGCATGAATAGAATTCCATTTACATTTCTTTTTCTTCATTTTTAATAAAATCCATTCCAAATCATTGCTTACCACTGCATTACCCTAAATAAAAATAAATTAATATATTTGTTTATTTGCGTTACTTTCCATTTTTTTATATTATCATATAAAATATAATGTTATAAAACAGGGCTGTAAAAATAAATGTTCTTGTACATTTCACTATGATAATATATGAGGTCGTCTCCTGAAATGGTTTCCAACAGTCTTGAAGGAGTTCCCAGAGATGCTGAGCACTTGTTGGTCCTTTGCCTTCACTCTGCGCTCCATCTCATCCCAAACCATCCCTGGTTTTAGGTCAGGTGACTGTGGAGGCCAGGCCATCTGGTGCAGCACTACATCACTCTCCTTCAAATAGCCGTGACACTGCCTGGAGGTGTGTTTGGGGTTACTGTCCTGTTGAAAAATCAATGATGGGATGGCATGTTGCTGCAGGATGCTGTGGTAGCCTTGCTGGTTCAGTGTGTCGTTAGTTTTAAATAAATCTCCAATAGTGTCACCAGCAAAGCCCCCTGACACCAAGTTTGACTTAAGTAAATACTAAACCTCCTCTTTATGTAACTGTCCAGTTGAAGCAAGAAAACAATGTGTGTATAAACATGAAAGGAGTTTTATTCTAAAACAAATTTAGAATCACCTGATTTACAGTAACTGTATCAACTTTTTCTGGGCTGATTTTGTCCCCGTCTCTCTTTCCAGGTACATTTCTGTCATGGTGCTGGGTCTTTTTCCGAGTACTTTGAGATTTTGTTCTGGACTTTTTATTTGTTCCTTTGTATTTGAGAAATGTTCACATTCAAGGTCTGATTAGTTGTTCTTGAGTTTAGTATTCTGTAATGCTTCTAAGTTTGTTATTGTTAGTTCCCTTAGTTCTCTGTCTTGTCATCAGCATCTCCTGTGAAGGTCAGTCTTGTCTCCCCGTCCACTCCCCGTGTCTGTCTGGCCTCTCCGTGTCCCGTCTCTGCGGTTGTCTGGTTCCCTGTCTTGTCTCATTAATACGTATTTAGTTCTGGTTCCTGTGTTTATCCCGTGTTGATCCCGTAATAATCTCTCTGTGTTTTGTCCTTTTGTCTCTCCGGTCAGTCATGCCTACCTGTCTGTTTGTCTCCGATACCTGTATCAAGTTCATGTGTCTTAGTCTGGGCCTTGGTGTGTGCACTACTTACAGTTTTATTTTAATACTTCCTCGCCTCGTGTTTAGTTTTGCTTCAACGGTCTTATGAATCTGTCCAGCTGTGCTCCAGGTGTGTCCACTCTGCATCTCACTGTGGTCTGAATCACCTCCTCACTGATGGGACTGTTCCTACCCACCTCAATTATTGGTTTTGCTTTTCCTCCTTAAAAGCGTTAATAAAGCTGTGACTCTGTCATTTAAACTTGAATAAAATGAAATTAACCTGCTTTATAGTTTGAGTTGCAGAGTGAGGGGGCAGTCTGCAGTTGGCTGCTGTTTCTGCCTCTTTCATACTGGACTGACCCACTTCTTATGTGTCGCTGTCTTGTTCTAGGGCAGCACGTGGCACTGACAGGCAACACACACACACACACATTAACTTGCATCAAAGCTGAGATGTGCCTTCTGTTCATCCTAATCTGCTCTATCCAAATCTGTCTGAGTCACTCCTCTGTCTGACTGGAAAGTGGAAATCAAATATACAGTTTTAAACTCATAAAAACAATAATGCCAGTTATTTCCATGTGATTGAAGTGCATTCTTCTAGATTCGATTCAGGGGTTTAAGAAGATAATTATATTAACTTTTTAGAAATTACAGACATTTTTTATTCTTTATTTTTGGCACAGCCTCAAAATTCCAGCTCTGGTGTTGCTGAAGGATTGCGACAGGGACTGAGTTTGGGTTTAAAACTGGTTGTTTGTACTGAATGTTCTCCCTCAGATGCTTCCAGGACATCACAGTAACACTTAGTGACAGTTAATGAGGGAATGATTCAGTATTTCAGTGCTATAGAACAAAGAAAATAAAGAACAGGAAACTTAAGTCATGTGTTGGAAACCGTGCAAATGTGGCTTCACCGTCACTCTTTATTTTTTGAAACGGTCTGATGTAAAAGGAGTAAACTGTCCCACTGCAGACCATGTCGATATTAAAGAGAGGATCTTCGGTCTTAAAAATCCAGGCTTGTGTCAGACTTTACACATAAACTGAAACAAACAAATCCAAGTTTGAAGAATAGTTTTATTGTTGGTTGTTGAAGTATTTAATATTGATATTAATACAGCAAGTTGTATTTTCAATGTAAAGAGATAAACACCGGACATATGACCTCTACCTTGGACTTCTATTGTGTCATTGCTGTCTGCAGTTCCTGCTTTAATGATGCACTGCAAATCCAATTGCAGTTCCCACTTGGAGCCACTGCTACAGCATGTGGCCTGCTTCTCCTCTGACCCAGGTCACTGCTTTATTTGAAACACTTCCTGCCCTCTCTTCTTCCCACCAGCATTTAGACTGCAAGTGTGCACAGGTGTACATAGATCTGACTGATCCTAATCTATAGGGCCTTAATCTCCTGTGAGAATAAGCTGAGGGTGCAAGATGCCGAAGCATGATCCAGGCCGGCCCGCTGCAGGGTGCTCAGTCCAGTCCTTCTCTCTGTGTGTAGAATTAATTATTAATTATTTAATTAATGGAATGATTTACTCTTATTTGATTTCTCATACTAAAACCAAATCCTGTCACCACAAGGATTATCAGGCATGTGGTGCAGAATGAACATTGAACTACTGTAATATGTGCATAATGGATGAACACCGACCAATTTACATCTCACAGATACGTGGGTTTTAAAGTCAAAATGAGAATAAACAAAACAAACACAACAGGCAACACAAATCAACAACAAAATAAGAACCTAATTTCAAGGAAAATATGAAGGAAATTAAATTGCAAACAATGTCCAGCTGTGTGTATATTGATGACAGTAAAGATGTGATTACTGATCAGAGGGTTTCACTTTGTAGTGCAGCACACAACGTTCAGTACACAATGTTCTGGCACATTTAGAGCCATGTGCACACGGCCTGGGAACTGATGAGGTGGAGCAGCAGAGAGCAGTGGCGCCCTCTGTCTGAGTTCAGTAGTCCTGCTGCTGACAGTCAATTCAGTTCAATTCCCTTCAGCTTTATTTATATAGCACCGAATCGCAACAAAAGCTGCCTCAGGGCGCTTTTACACCTGGGCCCTGTTTCAGGAAGCCGGTTTAGAAAACTCAGAGTGAAAAACGATACGCAGGGTTGAGTAACCCCGAACTGTCCAACTCGGAATATTCGGTTTCAGAAAGGCTGATAACAAGTAGTTCAGTCAACGCGGAATTGCTTTAACCCCAAGTGAAGCGCGCGGACGAGGATACATAAAGCCCTGATCAGTGGAGCACAGATTAAGCGAGTCACCATGGAGACGGAGTGAACGAAGGCGCGGTCAATGTATTTTACAGCGCTTGAGGCCGAAATTCTGATGGCAGCATATGCCGATAACATGCAAATTCCGCGGAAAAAAGTAACACAGCCACAGCTGCAAAAGAAAGTGAGCATGCATGGCAAAACATAGCCGACAGAGTCAATGCGTGAGTGTTAATTTAAACATTGATCTAGGGATTTCCACCCATTTAACACGTTATTTTATCATATGTTATTTTATTTGTTATTTTATACATTTTATTTTGTGACGTGATGTGAGCGCAGGTGCAACCCAACAGGCCCCAAACGTTCCTGGCAGCAAGTAAAAATGAAATATAAAAATATAGTCCAAACAGGTAAGGTGTAATTGTATTATGAGCCATAGTGCTTGGTCTGTTTGTCCGATGTAAATCAATTGCAGTTAGAGGCTACATTAATTTCCCCTCTGTAAGCACTTATTGAAATTATCTGAGCACATTACAAGTACATATTTGCTTACTCTGTATGCTCAAATGTGACCCGTTATAGCCAACAGAAAAAAAGCGGAGGCCCGAAAAACAGGTGGGGGTCCTCCACCACCACCACTCACAGAGGCTGAGCAGTTGGCCCTCAGCCAAAACAGTGGGCGCCCTGTGGCTGAAGGCATCTCTGCGGGGACATCCTCTGAGTCAATAACCCCGCAAGACACAAGTGCCTACATAGGGGGTAAATTCAAAATAATACATGATGTGCATACATCCTTTCTTCACAGTCACCTTTGCAGTGCTACTCATTCATTTGATAAACTCTTTACCATAATGGATTATTTTGTAGTGAAGTTATTTTCCTACTGATTTTGCCTTCCTCAGTCTTGGTTGTCTTTGAGAGCATAATGACAATGAAGTGTAAGGTGATTGGTATGTTTGTTAATTGCCATTTGGTCCCTTGTAAGTTATAAGTGACCTGTATAAACCTCATATTCTATCAGTTGATGGTGATGGTGTACTGCATCTGGTGCAGCCTCCTGTTGAGCCAGACCAACATGCAGTTGTGAGTAATACTCCACAGATTATATGAGTTTACAGTAGAACAGCAATGTTGTTTATTTCTTTACTACAGGAAAATAATGAAGAAACATTGACAGCTGTTACAGAGGAGGAAGCAACAGAGACACTTTATGAGGTTTACATCTTTTAATACTTTGTGTACAGGAAACACAGGTGACCAATAAAGCCAGTTGAACAAAAAATCTGTTTATTCTTCTTTCAACATGTTGAGGTGATGGGTCAAAAGAAATGATTGTGACATATGGTGTCTCTGACTGCTCTTCCATCTTGTATGTCCGTGGGAGGGTCAGGATGTTCATGGTTTGGATCACTGCTGATGTTTGGTTCAGAAGGACAGTGTTCTCCTCTAATTGTGGCAATGTTGTGAAGATTCACACATGCCACAATAATGTCACATGCCCTTTCTGGGGTGACCCTGAGTCTTTGCAGGCACTGGAACCGGGCCTTAAGCATTCCGATAGTCATTTCAACTCTGGCTCTTGTCCTGCAATTAGCCAGATTATATCGCTGCTGTGGGCCCGGTTCAGGGTCAGGGTAAGGGGTAAGCAAATAGGGTAAACATGGATACCCCCTATCACCAAGCAAGTAGCCAGTGAACTCTCCTAAGACAGAAGGGTACACTTCAGTTCAAATGTCCCTGAAGCAATTGGTCTTTATATATTTTAAAGTATTTTCAACTCACCATGTCCAAATTTTGTGCTCAGTGTACATTCACGGAATATTTGTGAGTCATGGACAGAGCCTGGCCACTTGGCTTCCACATTTGTGATAATGTTGGCAGCATCACATATGATCTTCACAGTGCAGAGAACACAAATTAGCATCCATTACTATGATGAAATAATTTGTTAGTTTGAAATGCTACAGGGAACTATGTACCTGTACATTAATGCTGTGGAAAGACTTCCTGTTCACATAGTCTCCTTCATTTACTGAAGGAGCAATGATTGGAATGTGAGTATCATCTATACAGCCAATCACGCCTGGGAACCCTGAAAATGAATGTAAAATTTAAGTAGTAGTTCAAGTATCACCACATCATAAATTAAGTTTTGGTCATCCTGATACCTGCAATTTTGTGGCATCCCTCTTTGATGAATCTTGTGGGTCTATGACCGGGGAACACCACAAACGAGTGCAGGAGACGTTTCAGTGCAACTGTAACATTCCTGACTGCCCGACAGACGGTAGCCTTGGAAACGTGCTCAGCTTCACCAATATTATACAGAAAGCTCCCGTTTGCAAAAAACCGAAGTGCAATACAAATAATATGTACAGAACTGAGAGCATGTCCGCGATGTGTCACATGCGTAATATATGGCCTGAGGATGTTATCCAAATAAATTATAGATTGTGCTGAGAAACGGTAACGTTCGCACAGACAATCATCAGTAAATGATAAAATGTCCAAACGCGCTCTGATCACTCTCTCCCGGCGGAGAGCTCTGCGGAGAATTTGGGCTTCACGATCTACTGGCTCTTCAAGGAAGGGGCACGCCATGTCTGACACTTCCTACTGTCAGGTTTCCGACAAAGGGGCGGAGACAGTCAGGGTTAGTTGTAGTAAACCTGCTAGGGGGCAGGTTAGCTTCACGGCGTGTGTCGTCATAGTGACTCACTCAGGCTTCATCTGAACTCGCTTTGTGAAACCGAAAACCCAGAGTTTTCGTTAACTCAGGGTATACTTACTCAGTTTTTCCACTAAACCGGCTTCCTGAAACAGGGCCCTGGTTAAGAACCAGGTGTAAATGTGGGACTAAGTTAGTTTTAACATTAAGACAAACTATGAATTCCTGCCTGTTGGCTATGATATATAAATATATGGGAAGCTATCTCTCTCTCACAAAATTCACGGTTCGGTTCGGTTCGATACTTTGGTGTCACGGTTCGATATTTTTTCGATACAAAAAAATGTTCATGCATTTTTAATTTGTCATTTATTAAAATTATAAATAGATATTTTAACTCAAAAGTACAGTTTTTAAATTTAACCCTAACCCTTGTGCGTGTTTTTTATTTTGACAGCGAATGCGCACCTGCGGACCACTTATGTGCAGCCCTGGTTATTTAGCTCATCATATTGCAGCCACAGAAATTCTTTTGTCCATGAAACCATAAAGCTGCACTTTCTTTTTGCCTCATAGTCTGATTTGTCATAACTTCTCAGTTTTGTGGTAAGCTTTTCTTTGGCTGTCACTTCTTCACCCCGACCTGTCTTATTTGGCTCAGCAGAACTGAAATGCTTTTACACACGCACTCACATAACGCTCAGCGATTCTCTGCGCGATCAACCTCTCACATGTTTAAGCTTGCTGCGGGAGATTTCACTTGTCATGTTTGCATAGTAAGCTAACGATTAATAAGACGATGTCAGAGGAATTGGTGCACAAATTATCATCACTCACAGATCAGTGCTGTCGCTCTCTATACACAGTTCGCACGATTGCAAAGTGAAAGCAAAAAAACAAGCGCAAATTCAAACGCGACTTCAATATGTCACATATTGACAGTGGCTCACCGATGCCAATGACATAATTACCCAGCTACATTTCTGAAAGAATGCAAAAGCATTGACATATATTTTTCCTACAATAGCCCGACGGGCAGGGAAGAGATAGATTTTGGTAGCCCGACTGAAAAAATCGCTAGCTCCGGGACGTCGGGCTAGCGATATTGCAAGCCCTGTATCTGATTGAGGAATCACTCATCTTTGGAAAAGAGAGTTTATTACAGAGAAATGTCTCTTTCCAAAATAAAAGCTATACTATCCGCTTCTTCTGGGCTATATTCTCAGCAGCATAAGGAGAATCACGTGCTAACAGCTGTCTAAATGACTCGGCTAAAGTTAGTAGCATGCTTGCTTTTTTTTGTCTGCTTCCACTTGTCTTTGCACTAGGATGATGTCGGTGTAAATGTGCAGTCATATTCGTTGTGTTCCCACTAGTGCTTTCAGGTTAATCTCGTTGAAATGACCTTAACGCCACAACACGGCAAATCTCCGTTAACGAGCTACCGCCGATCGCTCCGTGCATGGGGCTAGACGGCCAACACGTTAACGAGCTAACTGCGCTAACACACTAGTTCACACCAATGTAATTGAGCATTGCATGGCACATCCAACATACTGTTTTACTTTAGTCCATGACTCGCTTACCTTCAGGGTCATACGTCACATGAAAACCAAAATAATTCCAAACGCCAGATCTGAATGAGGTTCAATTTGCCTGTTGCAAGGAGAGCTTAACCACTGTCTCGCTAGCTTGCCCTGCGCTCTTCCTTCTGACTATGCTGTCTGTGTTGAGCGCTCAGTGGATCTGCGCTGGACAGTGCAGCCTAGGCGGAGTAGTCGAACACAGATTCACTGAGCGCTCAACACAGACAGCATCGTCAGAAGGAAAATTGATAAAATAAATTACAAATGTTGTATTGTTCGATACATATGCGTACCGAACCAAAAGCACTGTATCGAACGGTTCAATATCGATACGAATATTGTTGCACCCCTAATATATACACATACAGTGGGGCAAAAAAGTATTTAGTCAGCCACCGATTGTGCAAGTTCCCCCACTTAAAATGATGACAGAGGTCAGTAATTTGCACCAGAGGTACACTTCAACTGTGAGAGACAGAATGTGAAAAAAAAAAAAAAAAATCCATGAATCCACATGGTAGGATTTGTAAAGAATTTATTCGTAAATCAGGGTGGAAAATAAGTATTTGGTCAATAACAAAAATACAACTCAATACTTTGTAACATAACCTTTGTTGGCAATAACAGAGGTCAAACGTTTACTATAGGTCTTTACCAGGTTTGCACACACAGTAGCTGGTATTTTGGCCCATTCCTCCATGCAGATCTTCTCGAGAGCAGTGATGTTTTGGGGCTGTCGCCAAGCAACACGGACTTTCAACTCCCGCCACAGATTTTCTATGGGGTTGAGGTCTGGAGACTGGCTAGGCCACTCCAGGACTTTCAAATGCTTCTTACGGAGCCACTCCTTTGTTGCCCGGGCGGTGTGTTTTGGATCATTGTCATGTTGGAAGACCCAGCCTCGTTTCTGTTGTAATAGTAATTTTACAATGAATGTTGAAGAGATATTACTGCCCTCTGTTGGTGTGTCTGTGCATTACAAGCAATAAAAGGTGTTCGTTAAAAACATCAGGTTATGGGCCCAGAGGTCGCCAAGGGAAGCTGCTAACACGTTTTCTTTTGGGAGTCATAAACAGAATTGTGGGATTCACAATGGAAGATAGACTGTTTATTGACAAGCTGAGCGGACCGGAGAATTGGGCAACGTGGAAATTTCAACTGGAGCACCTGTTGAAGGCAAAAGGACTGTGGGGTATGGTACAGGAGACGGAGCAGTTAGCTGCGGATGCTAATGCCCAAGCGCGAGCTGAATTTGAACGGAAGAAAGAAAAGGCATTTTCAGTGCTGGTACTGAATGTAAGTACACCCCAATTGTACTTGATAACAAACTGTAAGACCCCCAAAGAAGCATGGGAGATGCTAAAAGCACAGTTTGAAAGAGATACTGTTGCTAACAAGCTATTTCTGAAGAAGAAGTACTTCTGGTGTGAAATGAAGGAAGGAGAACATCTCAATGATCATTTAAAGAGGATGAAGGAACTTACTGATCAGCTAGGGGCAATAGGTTCTGTAATTGAAGAGGAAGATCAAATTGTCACCCTTCTAGGTAGTTTGCCACCCAGCTATGCAACTGTTGTTACTGCTTTGGAGACAAAGATGGACAGTCTGACACTACAGTTTGTTCAACAAGCCTTGATAAATGAGGAACAAAAGCGAGTGCTTACTGACAACACCACTGTGTCCAGTAGTGTATCAGCGATGTCATCTCAGATGCATAGAAATGAACAGAGTGGATCAAAAACAGTGGGAGCAAACAGCTCCGACTCATGGAGATGTTACAAATGTGGGAAGGAAGGACATATCAAGCGTGATTGTCCAAGCATTAAAAAGAAATACAAGGCCCACAAGGCTAAAAGCGTGGTGTATAAGGACAAAGAGGACTCATATGAGGGAGCTTTTGTTGTAAATGAGTCATGTAAAAGTGATGCACAACAAGAAGAATGGTTAATTGATTCAGGAGCGTCAAAACACATGACATGGAATAAAGAAGCTCTACAAAACTACCAAGAGTTTTCAGAACCACAAACAGTGAAACTCGGTGATGGCAGAGTAGTTGAGGCTTTAGGTCTGGGCAACATAACAATGAAAATGTCATTCAGAGTTAGTAATGGAAAAGATGTCACAATGTATGATGTGCTGTATGTTCCCAAATTATCAATGAACCTTTTCTCAGTGGGAGCTGCTGCCAAGAAGGGAAACACAGTGAAGTTCAAAAGGACTCATTGCTACATAAGAGGAAAGAATGGAGCTCTCCATGGAATGGGAACACAAAGATCTGACGGATTGTATCAGCTGGATATTGAGGGAAACTGCACAACCTGTCATGGAGCGTCAACTGCTTCAGTTCCAGCAAGTATGTGGCATCAGCGTCTAGGTCACACTACAAATCTGAAAAAAGTCAAAAACTTGGTAAAAGGGGTTAGCTTTACAAATGAAGAGGAGGACATTTTTTGTGAAGCTTGTGTTGAGGGCAAATTATCAAGAAAACCTTACAAATCAGTGGGAGAAATACGAACAAAACGCAAGTTGCAATTAGTGCATAGTGACGTTTGTGGTCCTTTTCAAACTGAGTCACTTGGAGGAAAAAAGTACTTTGTGACTTTCATTGATGACTACTCCAGATATTGTAAAGTGTATTTCATAAGAGAAAAAACGGAAGTCCTGAGCAAGTTCAAAGAGTTTGAAAGAATCTTCTCAAATGAATGTGGACAGGGAGTAATAAGACTCAGAACCAGTGATGCCGGTAACGCGTTGCTTAGTAACGCGTTACTCCGAATATGACCACTTTTTCAGTAACGACTAATCTAACGCGTTACTATTTCCATAACAGTAGTCAGATTAAAGTTACTTGTCCAAACCACTGTGCGTTACTATTTTTTTAAGCAAAAAGATTTGGTTTCTTCTTTTCGTCTCAGCGGATGACAAACGCATACGTGTCGTGAAACGTCACATAAGCGACAGGTCATGTTTCCCGCTCACAAGCAGCCAGCGACGTAAAAAAGTGTAAACAACAATGGAGGGAGAGAGATGTTCGTTCTTTAGCTGGAAATATGGTCACTATTTTGAGTTTCTGTCAACTAAAGATTTAAATATTAAGGTTCGTTGTACACTCTGTGTTGGCGAAAAAGTGTTATCTACCTTCAAAAACACTACGTCAAACTTAAAGAAACATTTGGAGTCGCAGCACAGCACAGTCAAACTCACAGAGAGAGTCCCACCAAGTGGTCCGAAGCAGAGAGCCGTGACTTCCGCAGAAGGTCCTACACCCCCCAAACAACAAAAGTTGGACTTTGGTGCAAAACCAGTAAGTGATGAAGAATTGAAGAAGTTGGTCGCGCAGTATATTGTAGAAGAAATGCTACCTATAAACACTGTTGACTCGCCCTCGTTTCGTGCCATAATAAAAAAGATCCCTACTTCTGTTAATGCCGAGCTGCCTCACCGAACGACTTTTACTTCTTACTTGGAGAAGGAGTTTACAGAAATGGAGAGAAATTTGAAGGCCACACTGAATAAGATTGACTTTGTTTCAACTACCGCGGATATTTGGACTGCTAACAACAGAAGCTATATGGGAGTAACGCTCCACTGGATCAGTAGAACCACATTAGAGCGTCACAAGGTTGCATTAGCATGTAGGCGAATTCGTGGTAGACACACGTATGATGTCATTGGTACAGAAATCGAAAACATCCACTCCTCTTATGGATTACTCAACAAAGTAGTTGCAACAGTTACTGATAATGGATCCAACTTTGTTAAGGCGTTTCAAGTTTATCATCCTGTCACGGAGTCCGATGATGAGACGGAGGAGGAAGAGTCCAGCCCCAAAGACGATGATGTCACTTTTTCTGATCTGTCAGAAATCCTCTCGGCTGAGAATGAAAGTGATGGTCAGCTGTCTCTTCCCCCGCACCGCAGGTGTGCTTCGCACACCATCAACATAATTTGCACACGTGATGTGGAGAAACATTTAACAACCAATGCAGAGAGCAGGGCTGTGTATAGGAGCAGCACAGCAAAATGCACAGCTCTTTGGACCAAATCGAGTAGATCTACACTTGCATCAGAAACAGTGGAAGAAATCAGCAAAAGAAAGCTCCTAATACCAACATCCACAAGGTGGAATTCCTTTTTTGATGCTGTAAAGAGAATTGCAGAAATCCCCATGGGTGAGCTGAATACTCAAATTGAATGAACAAAGCTAGGACTGAAGTGCTTCAAAGATCAAGAATACCAGTTCCTGCATGAGTACTGCATGGCCATGAAACCTCTGACTGCAGCACTGGACATTTTACAAGGCGACTGTCCATATGGAACTTTACTACCAACACTTGAAGTTCTGATGCAGAAGACCCAGGCTGTGAAAGATGACCTCTCCAGGATGACTGCAGGCCTTCCAGATGCCATTGTACAGGTACGCTCTATCTTGAAATTAGTCAGATTTTTTGCTTCATACAATTCACAAACATGGAACAGAATATTAATTATCATTGAAAAATAAGATTAAAACAATTAAAATGTTTACAAGTAACCTAAAACAAAATAAATCCATAATACTGATCTCATATTAGGCATGGTTTGCAAATAATTCAATAACATAATAAATTGTAGGCATAAAAATATCAATTATGTTTTTTAGGCTATTCAGACTCGTTTCGCCGGTGTGCTGGATGACAAAGATGCCCTTCTTGCAGCTGCCAGTTGTCCAAAATTCAAACTCTGATGGCTGAGAGATGCAGGAAGGAGGGAGCGAGTAAAACAGCTTCTGACAGCAGAGTGTTGCACCACTGCTCCTCTGGCAAAAAACCCTGCCAGTGTGCCCAGTGCTACTACATCTAGCAGCCAAGGTGAGATGGACTTTTTCACTTTTGAGGCAGAGCCAGAGGAGGAGACCTATTCTGCAGAAAAAGAAGTCATGGACTACCTGATGTCAGGCTACGACCTTCAGGTTCTGCATAAATTTTCAAGCATAAAGACAATGTTTTTTAAAGTATAACACTCCAACCCCATCAAGTGCTCCTGTGGAGCGACTTTTTAGTCTGGGAGGTTTGGTGCTCACGCCTAAAAGAAATCGACTTTCTGACAAAAGGTTTGAGAAGCTTCTGTTAATGAGGTACAACCACTGGTTTACTCGCTCCACTCTACTGTTTCCCCCATAACATGCGATGACAACATATACTGAAAAAACAGAGAATGGGGAATCCAATTTAAATAACTATTTACAAGTAATTGAATTAAGTTTATCAAAGTCACTTAATAAACTTATTAAAGTTTTCAAGTTGATTAACTTAAAACAATTACCTGCAAGGAAGTAAGGCAATTTAAGTTGGACCTGCAGTCTCTTTTTTTTTTTTTTCATAAGATTAGTCCAAAGTTACAAAAGCGGACAATAGTGCTTACATGTGGATGGTATAAAAAGTATCTTAAGGGAAGTCAAGAAAGACTCTTTGTTTGTTTGTTTGTTTTTTTATAAAAAGTATTTATGTTAAGTGAAGTAACAAGACTGTCTTTATTTTCATACAAACAAGTATTTCTGTCAGGAAAAAAGTTTTAAGTTCAACTTCAAATGTCAGGAGATATATTGTTGACATTACTGTTAAAATACACTTCCAATAAAGTGAGTATTGGCAAAATCGGTTGATGTTTTTATGTTGAGGCAGTGGGGAGTGTTATTGGCAGCTTCTGAAAGTAACTAATAAAGTAACTAGTAATCTAACTTAGTTACTTTAAAAATAAAGTAATCAGTAAAGTAACTAAGTTACTTTTGGAAGGAGTAATCAGTAGTCCGTAATATATTACTTTTTCAAAGTAACTGTGGCAACACTGCTCAGAACTGACAATGGTGGGGAATACACATCTAAAGAGTTTCAAGAATATTTGAAAGCTCAAGGCATCCACCATGAAATGACTGTACCACACACACCACAGCAAAATGGTGTTGCAGAAAGAAAAAACAGAACTCTAGTGGAATCAGCTAGAAGCATGCTATCACATGCAAAGTTGCCAAACACATTCTGGGCAGAAGCTGTTGCTACTGCAGCTTACACACAGAATAGGCTCCCAACATCTGCTTTAAAGAACGAAACACCCTATCAGAGATGGTATGAAAAAAAACCAGACATTAGCCATATGAAAGTATTTGGTTGTGTTGCTTATGCTCATGTTCCAGACACAGAGAGAAAGAAGCTGGACAAAAAGGCAGTGAAAGTCCGTTTCCTGGGATATGCAACCAATGCAAAAGGCTACCGACTGTGGGATGAGGAAAAAGGAAAAATACTGATTCGACGAGATGTGGTCTTCTATGAAACAGAGTTTAAATGCAAACAAAGTGAAAAAGATCTCGGTTTGGGGAATGAGGTGACACTAAACACGGGTGAAAGACAAACAAGTACTGAGGAGACTGTCACCAGTGAGGCTGCAAAAGGAGATCAGCGGATCAGAAGACCTCCAAAGAGATATGGATTTGAGGAGTTTGCTGATGCAGCTACAGTTGATCATTATGCAAACATCTGTTGTGTCACAGAACCAAATACACTAGAAGAGGCTATGTCAAGTCCAAATGCAAAGGAGTGGAAAGAAGCAGCTGATTTGGAATATGAGTCACTGCTAGAAAATGGCACATGGGATTTAGTGGATCTACCAAAGGATCGCAAAGCAGTTGGATCAAAATGGGTCTTTAAAGTTAAGCATCACAGTGATGGACAAGTGGAAAGATACAAGTGCAGACTTGTTGCCAAAGGCTATTCACAGATTTATGGTGCAGACTATGATGAAACATTCTCTCCAGTTGTACGATTTGGTTCAATTCGTACATTGTTGTCATTTGCTGTGCAAAACAATCTAAATGTGCATCAAATGGATGTTGTGACTGCATTCTTGAATGGACACCTGGAAGAGGAAATCTACATGGAGCAGCCAGAGGGTTACATCAAACCTGGGCAGGAACATCTAGTGTGCAAACTAAACAAGTCAATATATGGACTGAAGCAGTCTCCACGTTGCTTGAGCAAAGCTTTTACAGAGTTCATGAAAAGTATTGGTTTTACACAGAGTACTTCAGATCAGTGTGTGTTTGTTAGAACAGGTCAGGAGTTGGAAATATTGGCTGTGTATGTTGATGATCTGACTTTGATTACAGAATCAGCAGAGAGCATGAAGACCTTAAAGGACACTCTGAAGAAACACTACAAAATGAAGGACATGGGTGAGCTATCCTACATTCTGGGCATCTCAGTGGTCCAAGACAAGGACAAAAACCATGTTATGCTTCATCAGAGGCAGTATATTGAAAACATACTACAAAAGTATGGAATGGACAGTGCCAATCCAGTAGCAACTCCAGCTGACACAAATGTCAAATTAAGAAAGAGTGATAATGTCAGTCAACCTGTAAACCCAAGCATGTATCAGTCAATGGTTGGAAGTTTATTGTATGCTGCCATGGCCACACGACCAGATATTGCACAAGCAGTGAGTGTGGTGTCAAGGTTCAATGCAAACCCAAACACTACACACCTGACAGCTGTGAAAAGAATCCTGAGATATTTGAAAGGAACTCTAAACCTAGGGCTCAAATATCAAAGAACAGAAACAGGAACCTTGGTTGGGTATTCAGATGCTGATTGGGCAGGTGATCAGGACGATCGACGTTCTACAACTGGAAACATCTTTCTATTTGCAGGAGGTGCAGTCAGTTGGCTTAGCAAGAAACAAGCAACAGTTGCACTTTCAACTGCAGAGGCTGAGTATATTGCTTTGAGCCAAGCTGCACAAGAAGGAGTTTGGTTAAGACGACTACTAACTGAGCTTGGAATGGAAACCACAGCAACAGTGATCCTGGAGGACAATCAAGGAGCAATTGCAATCGCAAAAAATCCAGTCGATCATGCAAGAACAAAGCACATAGACATTCGTTACCACTACATTTGTGAATGTGTGCAAAATGGACAAATCCAGCTGAAGTACTGCTGTACAGAAAACATGAAGGCTGATATGTTAACCAAACCGCTGCCTAGACAAAAGTTTGAGTATCTCAGAGGGAAGATTGGACTGTGTTCAGTTTAAAAGGGTTATCATATGCTTAACATGCCTATACTATGCTTATGTTAAGATGGTGAGCATTTAACTGTAATGAAGAATAATAGTTTTGTCTGAGATGGACACAGTACATTTTTTGTGTGAGTTCAAAACAAAAGAGAAAATTTTTATTTTCTAGTAACACCGTGATATAGGTGCATAATGTTGTTTTTTGAAAGAAATAAGCAATGGCAGTCAAGTAAGTGAACTCCATGGTAAAATTAAGTGGGAGTGTTGTAATAGTAATTTTACAATGTATGTTGAAGAGATATTACTGCCCTCTGTTGGTGTGTCTGTGCATTACAAGCAATAAAAGGTGTTCGTTAAAAACATCAGTTTCATCTTCAAAGTTCTCACTGATGGAAGGAGGTTTTGGCTCAAAATCTCACGATACATGGCCCCATTCATTCTGTCCTTAACACGGATCAGTCGTCCTGTCCCCTTGGCAGAAAAACAGCCCCATAGCATGATGTTTCCACCCCCATGCTTCACAGTAGGTATGGTGTTCTTGGGATGCAACTCAGTATTCTTCTTCCTCCAAACACGACGAGTTGAGTTTATACCAAAAAGTTCTACTTTGGTTTCATCTGACCACATGACATTCTCCCAATCCTCTGCTGTATCATCCATGTGCTCTCTGGCAAACTTCAGACGGGCCTGGACATGCACTGGCTTCAGCAGCGGAACACGTCTGGCACTGCGGGATTTGATTCCCTGCCGTTGTAGTGTGTTACTGATGGTGACCTTTGTTACTTTGGTCCCAGCTCTCTGCAGGTCATTCACCAGGTCCCCCCGTGTGGTTCTGGGATCTTTGCTCACCGTTCTCATGATCATTTTGACCCCACGGGATGAGATCTTGCGTGGAGCCCCAGATCGAGGTAGATTATCAGTGGTCTTGTATGTCTTCCATTTTCTGATGATTGCTCCCACAGTTGATTTTTTCACACCAAGCTGCTTGCCTATTGTAGATTCACTCTTCCCAGTCTGGTGCAGGTCTACAATACTTTTCCTGGTGTCCTTCGAAAGCTCTTTGGTCTTGGCCATGGCGGAGTTTGGAGTCTGATTGTTTGAGGCTGTGGACAGGTGTCTTTTATACAGATGATGAGTTCAAACAGGTGCCATTCATACAGGTAACGAGTGGGGGACAGAAAAGCTTCTTACAGAAGACGTTACAGGTCTGTGAGAGCCAGAGATTTTCCTTGTTTGAGGTGACCAAATACTTATTTTCCACCCTGATTTACGAATAAATTCTTTACAAATCCTACCATGTGGATTCATGGATTTTTTTCCACATTCTGTCTCTCACAGTTGAAGTGTACCTCTGGTGCAAATTACTGACCTCTGTCATCATTTTAAGTGGGGGAACTTGCACAATCGGTGGCTGACTAAATACTTTTTTGCCCCACTGTATGTGTGTGTGTGTGTGTGTGTATACTTTTCTTCCCCTCTCGCCCCTGTGGGCAGTCTATCCTTCAAGCCTGGGTCCTCTACCAGAGGCCTGAGAGCTTGAGTCCTGTGCTATTCTGGACAGAGATCTCCGATGTTGTTCCTATATATATATATATATATATATATATATATATATATATACACACACACACACACACACACACACACACACACACACACACACAAACACACTTTATTTCTTCATATGTTGTCACATTTATGTCAGCTGCTACTTGGACTGTGTAAAATATAAATTAGTGTTAAATAATCACAGAGGCTCACAGAGTTTATTGTGAAATCTAAACTGGCTCTGAGTGGTTATAAATGTATTTGGCAGCCAGATGACTTTAATGTCACAGTGAATTAAAGTCTTCTGACTGACCTGGTGGCCTCCATACGGAATGTTTCCGTACTGATAACTCTTTGTCATAAAGTACCCCCTGGTGGCTGAGTGTTTAATGTTCCCTGTTTGGTGGATATAAACCTTCATGTTTTATGGTACAGATATTGTACCAGATGGAGTTGCCAGAAAGGCCATACAAAGAAAAGTACTAGTGAACCGATGGATTTAAACCCATCAACCTGTTGCATAATAACATGGTTGTTGTACCAATGTTTGTCTAAATCCACTCCACAAAAACGAGTTTGAAACAATGAATCCAATTCTTTGTCACCAAAGTGTTTTCAGTTAAAACTACATAAGAATGTAGTTTGACTAAAGAATTTTTTTTTAAAAAATATACCTGTAAAAATGTTTCCGTAATACAGACAAAACAAGACTAAACAAAGCTAAAGACAAACAAAGAAACGTGTTATTAATAGATTTACTTGTTGTTTATCTTTTCTCTCATGTAATTTTGTTCTGTCTATAAAATGGAAATGAGCTGCATTTTTTCATTTGGAAGGAACCGTAACTAATTTTGGATAGTTATCACTGTCGGATCATAAATAAATGATAAATGTTTAGTAAGTGCAGAATAACAGTGACAGCCAACATGTGCCAGTGGTATGATGTACATTAGACTGAAACAAACATATACAGGGAGTGCAGAATTATTAGGCAAGTTGTATTTTTGAGGAATAATTTTATTATTGAACAACAACCATGTTCTCAATGAACCCAAAAAACTCGTTAATATCAAAGCTGAATGTTTTTGGAAGTAGTTTTTAGTTTGTTTTGAGTTTTAGCTATTTTAGGGGGATATCTGTGTGTGCAGGTGACTATTACTGTGCATAATTATTAGGCAACTTAACAAAAAACAAATATATACCCATTTCAATCATTTATTTTTACCAGTGAAACCAATATAACATCTCCACATTCATAAATATACATTTCTGACATTCAAAAACAAAACAAAAACAAATCAGCGAACAATATATCCACCTTTCTTTGCAAGGACACTCAAAAGCCTGCCATCCATGGATTCTGTCAGTGTTTTGATCTGTTCACCATCAACATTGCGTGCAGCAGCAACCACAGCCTCCCAGACACTGTTCAGAGAGGTGTACTGTTTTCCCTCCTTGTAAATCTCACATTTGATGATGGACCACAGGTTCTCAATGGGGTTCAGATCAGGTGAACAAGGAGGCCATGTCATTAGTTTTTCTTCTTTTATACCCTTTCTTGCCAGCCACGCTGTGGAGTACTTGGACGCGTGTGATGGAGCATTGTCCTGCATGAAAATCATGTTTTTCTTGAAGGATGCAGACTTCTTCCTGTACCACTGCTTGAAGAAGGTGTCTTGCAGAAACTGGCAGTAGGACTGGGAGTTGAGCTTGACTCCATCCTCAACCCGAAAAGGCCCCACAAGCTCATCTTTGATGATACCAGCCCAAACCAGTACTCCACCTCCACCTTGCTGGCGTCTGAGTCGGACTGGAGCTCTCTGCCCTTTACCAATCCAGCCACGGGCCCATCCATCTGGCCCATCAAGACTCACTCTCATTTCATCAGTCCATAAAACCTTAGAAAAACCAGTCTTGAGATATTTCTTGGCCCAGTCTTGACGTTTCAGCTTGTGTGTCTTGTTCAGTGGTGGTCGTCTTTCAGCCTTTCTTACCTTGGCCATGTCTCTGAGTATTGCACACCTTGTGCTTTTGGGCACTCCAGTGATGTTGCAGCTCTGAAATATGGCCAAACTGGTGGCAAGTGGCATCTTGGCAGCTGCACGCTTGACTTTTCTCAGTTCATGGGCAGTTATTTTGCGCCTTGGTTTTTCCACACGCTTCTTGCGACCCTGTTGACTATTTTGAATGAAACGCTTGATTGTTCGATGATCACGCTTCAGAAGCTTTGCAGTTTTGAGACTGCTGCATCCCTCTGCAAGATATCTCACTATTTTTGACTTTTCTGAGCCTGTCAAGTCCTTCTTTTGACCCATTTTGCCAAAGGAAAGGACGTTGCCTAATAATTATGCACACCTGATATAGGGTGTTGATGTCATTAGACCACACCCCTTCTCATTACAGAGATGCACATCACCTAATATGCTTAATTGGTAGTAGGCTTTCGAGCCTATACAGCTTGGAGTAAGACAACATGCATGAAGAGGATGATGTGGACAAAATACTCATTTGCCTAATAATTCTGCACTCCCTGTATCACATATATCATATATCCCAGGATCCAAATGCAGGACTCAGAGACAAAAGATAAACTAAAGGAGGCAAATTTAATTCTGTTACTTAGAAACTCAAAAAGAAATATAAAAATACCAAGGGCAGGGCAGGAGGAAACTAGGAGGGGAAATATGGGACTGATGGACTACATTTGAGAGGACAACATGATAAAGAACAGAGGGAAGCTGGGGACTTAAATACATAGACAGGCTAACAAGAGGATGGACAACAGCTGGGACCACAGCTAGGGCTAATTACAGACCAAAGAGACAGAGGAAGCAAACTGAACACAATGCCCACGGGATGAGAGATCAAAGTAAAACAGGAAGTAACAAACACAGAGACCAGGACTACGACGTGAACACTGGGGCTGGGGATGAACAGGCATGGAGACATAACAGACAGGGGACAAACAAAGAGAGACTGGACATACGAAGGCCCCATCATCATGAGCAACCAAGAACTAGAAGTAAAGAAAAACTCAGAAGCACAAAGAGACGATATTATACTGAATACAAAATAATACAGACGGAACATAAATCATTTTTAAAAAAACAATAAGAATGAAATACACACACATCAACAATAGATATTAATATTTGTCTAGTCTCAGCTCAGCCCTTATAACCTGAAATAATTATGTCAACAATAAACTAGCAGGAATAAAATGTTATAAAAACAATAGCTTGTATTATATGTTACAATATAACCAATAAAATTATTATAATCAAACAGAACAGCTTTTTGGTGTTATCAATATATTATTTTAGTAAAATAAATATATTCATAAGTTGTCAGTGACTTCAGTTCTTATAGCCCGACGACTGTACAATCATATTTCTTCTCTCCATAGCCTCAGCCATCAAGAGCCGGAGTCATGTGACTGTGTCCTGGCAGCACCAGCTACAGCTGATTTGGGTCCCTAATTTACTGTTTACAGGTGATGGTATCAGTCTTCTTTATGCACCTCCTCTGCATTTTTCAATTGTGCTTCTTTTGTGTTTTCCTCTTGTGTTACAACTGGGTAATGTCAAGGACACCAGCCAGTGAAGCTCCTGAAGGTTGAATAGAAACTACACAATAGAATGACAGGAAGCTTGGATGGGTTGTGGCACTGGCAGGATCCGTCTGGGAACAGGCAGGAGAGGTTGGAGATCTGGGTAGGATGCATTTAAAGCTTCAAATAAAGGTGAAGTCGACAAGATGAAGCCACTGGAGAGATCTGTCTTAGATGGGCCATCCGTGTTAGAGGGGTAGAAGAAAGACACAGGGAGAGCTCAGCTGGAAGTAGGCTCGCTGGGCTCAAGATAGAGCATTGCTCCAGCATGCTCTTGTCATGCTACTTGTTCATGTTTGCAGTATCCAAAAGTATTCTAAATAGTATTTTTTCCCATACAATAGTGTCTTTGGAGTGGCTCTCCGGTGCATTCAGCAAAGTATGAACGAGTGTAAATGTTAGATAGAAAGCACTTACAAAGAAAAAAGTGCTTGTGTGAATGGGTGAATGAGCCAAGTAGTGTAAAGCACTTTGAGTGCTCAGAGTAGGAAAGTGCTATAAAAGAACCAGCCCACTCAGCTCAGAAAATACTACAATAGGTACTCAGTTAGTTATTAACTCACCAGCTAGTGAGGATTGCACTATTCACCACTCGATAGTGGTCTTCTACATGATTTGTTTAAAATGAGGTCCTGGATGTGACGGTATCTTCTGGTCAATGTCAGTTTTAAGAATTGAACTTTATGGTTTTAATGTTACTATTACTGAAAGGCAGCAGTGTAATGAGATAAAATAGCTTATGCTCCATAAAACATACGTACTTCTTTGTACTCTCCACAGTTGTTTTTTAGCCTCCAGTCTGCCTTCCTGTAACTTGGTGGCTTGGAGGGAATCTTTTGACATATTTAGGCTCCCTAAGAGCAATTACATGTGTCTCTTATCTTGACAAGGCATGAGTTTTGCTATTACTACAAATTCATTCTGGAATGTTTATGTTTGAACAACTGTACCATATTTCTGCAGCTACTGTTTATATAGTTGCCTGTTTGATAAAACAGAAAGATATGTTCACAGTGTGTTTTAGACTAAGGGCTAAAAATATTGCAAAATAAACTATAAACCCTGTGTAATCCCAAAAGGACGCGACACGACTGCTGTCATGTTTTGTGGTTTTTATCGTTATCTGCACACAATCTCCTTTGTCACTCTGGCACTTTGCAGGTTATGCTGCCCTGGCTCCGATGCTCTCCTGCAGCAGCAGCCTCCTTCTCCCCGGCCCGGCTGCTACTGAAATAAGGAAGGCATGATTAGAAAATGCTCACCCCTGTCCCGTCTGTAACAACTGAAAATAAAATAAAATAAATAATAACAACAAAGGTCGATCAAATGGACCAATACGGCAAGGCCGTGATGATCCTTTTGGCAAAGTAAATCCATTGGGTATCCTTGTTGGTCTTCAGACAACAATTCTGATGGCTAAAGAACCAAATGGGCCAGGCAAAAAAAAAAGAAAATGCTCACCGGCTGTGAGACACCAGCTTCCCTGACACCACACCCTGAACCCGTTGCTCCATGCCTCCCCTGCAGCCGAGCCACCAACCACACCCTGTTTTCTTTTTTGTTGTTTCTTTTTACACTAGGTCTTGTAATATCGGCAATATTACTTCTCAGTTATATCTTAATGTAAAAGATTGATGTATATGTGGCTGTAGCTCAGGAGGTAGACCAGGTCATAATTGGGAGGTTGGTGGTTCGATTCCTCCAGTCTGCATGCCAAAAATCCTCGGGCTAGACACTGTGAATGTGTGTGAATGTGAGAATGAAGCAAGATGTATAAAGTAGAAAAGCGCTCTAAAAGAATCAGTCCATTTGTAAGGCATTACAATTTGTGTGTCTTTCGACATTAAAATAACAACATACCGCTCTGCATAATAGTATCACGCACAGAGGGTTTAGCTGGTGGTGCTACAGATGTCACAGTGCCTGTCATGGTCCTGAGTCTGGGGACCCAGTGTTTATGTTTTTGGTTAGTAATATTCTTTGATTCAGTTAGTTTCTGGTTATATTTCTGGTGATTTCTCATTCTTTAGTTTTGTCTCTGTGTCTCCTTGTGTTACACGTTTCTTGCCTAGGAGAGCCACCTCCATGGGACAAGACTCAGCAGTCCATCTGTATCTAAAGGTCAAAGGTCACATTTTGGACAGATGGTTTGAAAGAGTGGCGATGCCATATCCTCTGATGGAAGGATTCAGGTTACTGCGTTATACTGAGTTACACTGTGGCAGCCACTGAAGTGCTGTTTAAAACTGTATGCTTTCATTTTGGAAAATGAAGTTTGATGAATTAACTACTGGTTACTTTTTGCTGTGTAGCTGTGGAAATTCTGACAGTTGTCACTGGATTATTTTATAGTTGAAGAAATCTTAGAAACTGGAGGATTCTAAGTTCTAAAGCCTCTGCGCTCGTGCACCATCAGTCTGATTTAATGTGATGCTGTAAAGTTCAGGAGCCACTTTAAGGTCAGGCTCTCTCACACCCCAGCCCGTGCTGGGGGGCAGAATCCCTCACTCCAAATCTGCATCAACAACCGTGAGAATTTCACCACACCCGTGTCTTGCATAGACGACAAAGGATCAAAATTTAAGCATGGATTTTTGTGGTCTGACCTGTGTCCAGCTACTGTCCAGGGATCTCATGTGCAAATCAAACATAAATGTGATCTCCTGTCATAATGGCATCACCAAGCTGTAAACAGATTTGGACTATACAAAGGTGAAATACAGCCCTGCCATCCCAGCTTTTGCTTATGAGTGGAAGCTGGGAGACGGGTCTGTGGCAGAGCACTTTGTGCAGGCGGTGAACCATTGTATGTCTCCAGATCCCTGCTTCATGGCTGTTGGAGACCTCCACTGTATGTTGCATTACTCCCCACAAGGCCCTGATGACAGATTTGAGGTAGTATGGTGCAACAGAACCTGCGACTGACAGGCTACAGAGGACCCCACAGTGTTATTCTCCCTAGACTAAATACTTACAAGAAATTTATGTTGTGCACATTTCATTGTGTTTGCTCAGTCGAACTGGTGGACACAACGGCTTCACAATGTTTGGTCCAAACAACACACCCTCCAGACTTTATGCAGTCTCACCCACTGCTGGTAGAGGTCCCAGATGGACTGGGCCTCGTTAAAGTATGATATAGGATTGATTAAGATTACAATGGGCTGAGGAAAAGCCATCTGTGGGAACCTGGGAGTTCCTGTCCAAAAGGATTGCCGCGTGTCAATCCAGACCAAAAATGATAAACAATTGTTTTTTCTTTTCAATTCAATTCAATTCGGTTTTATTTATATAGCGCCAAATCACAACAAAAGTTGCCTCAAGGCGCTTCATTTGAGTGAATGCGTGTGAGTGAGTGAATGTGTGTGACTGGACTGATGATGTGGACTAAAGGTTTGACTGACTTGACATTGAGACAAAGACTGGACCAAGTTTAGGATTAGTAAATGTTGATAAACAATTAACCAAGTCGGGAAGAGAAGGGGGAATGCTTTGCTTTGCTTTGTTTTGCTTTTGGCAGGAGCAGGAGGAGAAGAGAGACCAGAGGGGAAGAGTGTAGTTTCACATGAGTGTGGAGCTGCAGACTTAACCTTTTGGCTGCTAATTTTGGGTTGCTGATGTTTGTTTTAAGAAAATTCTGTTTTATTGACTGGGTTTATATTATGGTATTACATTATATTGTTGGGGAAATGCCAAATGCTAATGGGGAGAAAATTTTTGATATAACTCATGTTACCATTAACCAAAGCAGGCCACTGTAGAAGTCAATGAAATTTTATAGAGGAAAACAGTTAGAACCAAAGCAAAATTTAGGAATTATGTAGGGGATTGGTAGAGTTCTTACACTGAAAATACAGTTAGGGGATAACAAACACTGGTCCAAGGGACCGAGGTTTATTCACTTTAAAAAAGTAAATTATTGAAAAGAGTACAATTGGGAAGGGTATGTGATACTAGCTGGCACTGGAGGAAAACAGGAGCAAAGTAAGGAAAGCAAATTCATTTTGGTAAGCTCCTGATTACCATGACACTCAGAGGATCAATGTGAAATTAAAATACAGGAAATTTTGCATGAAGCACATGACTGATAACTGTTCTGTTTTAAGTTTTGTTTCTTATAGCACAGATTGGATCACAGTGAAAGAAGGACAGCGGGGAAAACTGAGTATGAAATGTGAAGTTCAGGTTAACACACAGGTTTTGTTTTTAGGAAGTTCCAAGGATGCAGGCTCTGGATGGAGCCAGAGCTGCAAAAGATTTGACATGGTGATTAAATTGATTTTATTCCTTAAACACAGGTTTGCAGGCCTGGAGCAAATATACCCGAGAGGAGGATCGCTGAGGTGTTTTGAGAAATAATTTGACTAACCTTTTTCTTTTAATTTCCTAAGAGGTGGTGAAACAAGGTGTCAAAAGGGGGAATTTCAGGTTTAATTTGAAATAAGGGGTTATATGACCATTTTATGACTTTTTAGGTGTTTGATAATTTAGGTATGGTAAAACTCACGCATAAGTAATTGCTTATATGCTTACGCTTAATTGATTGAAAATGTCTGACTTCCCTTTGATCTCTTTCAGTAGAATAAACGTTTATAACCATTTTCATACACACATTGCAATCGTGCTCATAGGAGTTGCTACTCAGTCATGTGGAGGTCAAAAGCTTCGTTCAGTGTGATTGTCTGAACTGATATATTGTAGGAATGGCTTAGAGTACGGATGGGTAAATGCAAACACGCTTACACACACATAAATAATAATTAGGCTAATCCTGTTGATTAGAGAGTCCCGAATGTGATAGTCTGAACTAACTATGAATACCTGAATGAACAATTGATGAACACAGTAGATTATTGAGGTGTAGCAGAGAGAGGCGTTTTGTTTTCTATCCTTTACAGGAGAAGATTCCAGAACCAGAGCAAAACTACAAAGGGGTTGGCGAGAATCCAGGAAGGATCAGGTTGAACGGATCGGGCCAAGAGAGAGGGACACGGATGTGATCCAAAAGAAGAACAGAGCACAAAGACACCTATCTGAAGAGTAGTTGTTTACATTGCAAAGAAGATCAAAAGCTCGTTAGACACAGGTTATAACGGGAGCATAAAAGTAATGAAGAGTAATGAGAGGGACTTTAGTAATAGTTTGTAGGATTTCTATGTTATGTAAATTGCCCAAACACAGTGTTCAGGCCGGATATGCGCTACCTGTTAAAGGGGGCGAAGAAACCAGGACTAAGTTGAACTCTATAGAGGATGTTTCCAAAGAATGACAAAAGTAATGTAGGACCTGTTGACAGGAAAACTAATTATGTCGGTTTTTAGTTAACAGTAGTTATTGAGCGAGTCAGTTAATTAGGTTAACTAATAAAATTAGTTCTTCTGGAAGATGATTGAATAAAGAATTATAAATGTTTTGATCACTCCTGAGTCCGGTTTTCTCTGTTCTAGCATGGGGATCAAAGAATCGGGTTTGATAGAAACTAGCCTCACGTGGCCAAATGCACTTCCCCTTGTGCTAATGCGCATTAGGGCTGCCACAAACGATTATTTTGATAGTCGACTAGTCACCGATTATTTTTGCAATTAGTCGACTAATCAGATCATCCATCCATTGGACGT
Organism: Rhamphochromis sp. 'chilingali'; assembly: GCF_963969265.1. Lineage (NCBI taxonomy): Eukaryota > Metazoa > Chordata > Actinopteri > Cichliformes > Cichlidae > Rhamphochromis > Rhamphochromis sp. 'chilingali'. Next base: position 28,791,399 of record NC_137939.1, on the reverse strand, counting down.
ACAGCATACAGCTTATTGCACCAGCATGCATCTGCTCTTATATAACTATCATTAGCTTACAGCTTTAAGTGTTTAAGGTATGTGCTAACTAAAAATAAAGACAGGATGATAGTTTATTACATTTTAATGAAATTTTCAGATTGTTTCGGTGAAGTTTAATAAACTCCTTGCTATCTAAAATATAACAGGACACCGGAGTATATTCTCGAGCATCTCACACTTCTGATAATCAGTTGTCTGCTTGACGTTTATTCAGCTGTGTAAAAACTATAACTTTAATCTCAGCCAAACCGATTTACTCAGGAACAAATAAAATACTAAAAAAAAAAGCCAAATAACATTTTTAAGTTATCTAAGTGACTTATATATGTTTAACCTGAGTAGCAAAAGACGGCGGTGGGTTTGAAAACGATTTGCCGGGAGTCCGGTGTTCTCAGCGGCTCTAGTGAGCTTTGCCCCCGGCTAGCTATCGAGCTAGTGGGTAACAGACGTCTCCGAAAACGTCGGAGCGCTTTTGAAAATATGTGGTGTCTTGATAAACTGAGCAGATATTTGAGGTTTACACACCTACATTCTCGCCTGAAAATGTTAAACGTTTATTTTGTGACCCAGAAAGAATAATAAGAGTAATATTAAAACTAACTAGCTGCCACCATTGTTGGAAACTGAGCTGGGCTGCGCTATAAATTCTGGGACACAGCTTCTTCTTCTTCTTTGGGGTTTAACGGCAGCTGGCATCCTTGTACATGCAGTGCTGCCATCTTCTGTTTCAGTCCGTTATTACACTCTTAAATCCTACTACCTGCATCTTTTGGGATCTTACAAAGCTTCAAACGACGCGTCGACTTTTAAATCAGTCGTCGACGATTTTGATAGTCGAGGTAATCGTGACCAGTCGACTAATCGTGGCAGCCCTAATGCACATGCGCATGTCAACCAGACCTCCAGCACACCTTAGCCCAGGCATGGGCGAACTACGGCCCGGGGGCCACGTGCGGCCCGTTAAACGTTTTGATCCGGCCCGCCAAACTTGAAAAAAATTTAATAAATTAACCTTGTTAATGTTTTATTTCCCCTGCAATTCTGATGTTTCCTCACTAGATGGCGCACTCTAGATATATTGGCTTTGTTGAGGTGAAGCGGCGTAGGCCTATTACTCCACGTTTGCACTTTACCCTGTGACCTACCGCCCCTCTATGAAGATGAGCGGACCCAAGAAAAGGAAAGTGGACAGAGAATGTCGAGTGTTCAAAAAGGAGTGGACAACTAAATATTTTTTCACTGAACACCGATCATCTGCTGTTTGCCTGATATGCCAAGAAACTGTGGCGGTTTTTAAAGAGTATAATATTAGCCGTCACTTTGCCACAAAGCACGCAAATTATGCTAGCAAGCTCTCAACAAAAGAACGGGAATCTGCTGCTGAGAAGTTGGCAGCTAATTTGAAGGCTCAGCAAAGTTTTTTTCACCGTCAAACTGCCATTCAAGAGTCAAGTACCAAGGCCAGTTTTATGCTTTCATTCAAAATAGCAAAGGCCAGCAAACCACTGTCAGAGGGCGAGTTTTTAAAAGAATGTATGGTAGAGACAGCAGGTATTTTGTGCCCGGAGACCAAAGACAAATTTGAGAAAATCAGTTTATCACGGCGGACAGTGACTCGCCGTGTAGAACTAATAGATGAAGATATCACCAGCATATTAAACAAAAAGGCGAAGTCATTCACTTTTTATTCTTTAGCACTGGATGAAAGCAACGATGTCAAAGACACTGCTCAGCTCCTCATTTTTATCCGAGGAATCAACGAAACCTTTGAAATAACGGAGGAGTTTTTGACAATGGAGTCTCTGAAAGGACAAACACGGGGAGAGGACTTGTTTGAACGAGTGTCTGCTGCCATCGAAAACATGAAGCTTCCCTGGAGTAAGCTTGTTAACGTCACCACAGATGGATCTCCAAATTTAACGGGAAAAAACGTTGGCCTGCTGAGGAGAATCCAGAATAAAGTGAAAGATGAAAACTCTGACCAGGATGTGATTTTCCTCCACTGCATCATCCACCAGGAATCTCTATGTAAATCGGTGTTACAGCTGAATCATGTTGTGAATCCTGTGGTGAAACTTGTCAACTTCATACGCGCACGGGGACTTCAGCACCGTCAGTTCATTGCGTTCCTGGAGGAAACTGATGCGGATCACCAGGACCTGCTTTATCACTCCCGTGTCCGCTGGTTGAGTTTGGGCAAAGTGTTTCAACGAGTGTGGGAGCTCAAAGAGGAGATTGGCGTGTTTTTGGAGCGGCAGGGGAAGACTGATGAATTTCCTGAGCTGAGCAACAAGAGCTGGATGTGTGACTTCGCGTTTGCTACAGACGTATTTTCACACTTGAATGAGCTCAATGTGAAACTGCAGGGGAAGGAGCAGTTTGTGCATGACATGCACACAAACGTGAAAGCCTTCAAATCCAAGCTGGCTTTATTCTCCAGGCAGATTTTGAACAAGTCATTCACTCATTTTCCTACACTAGCCACGCTGAAAGAGGCCGGAGCAAAAGTAAAGAAATACAGTGAGTCACTGGATGCACTGCACGGAGAATTCTGCCGTCGGTTTTTGGATTTCGATAAAATTGACAAGTCACTTCAATTGGTGGCCTTTCCTCTGTCACAAGACCCCGAAACAGCTCCAGAGGAGCTTCAGCTCGAACTCATCGACCTTCAGTCTGACCCTGCCTTAAAAGAGAAGTTCAGCTCTCTGAAACTAAATGACTTCTATGCTTCACTCAATGATGCCGCGTTTCCAAATCTAAGGCGAAAAGCGCAGATGATGTTGGCTTTGTTCGGCTCTACCTTCGTGTGTGAACAGACATTCAGCGTCATGAACATCAACAAAGCCAGCCACAGATCCAAGTTAACAGACCTACACCTCAGATCAATCCTGAGAATCGCCACAACAAAACTAACTCCAGACTTTGATGCGCTGGCTAAAAAAGGAGACCAACAACACTGCTCCCATTAAAATGTGTGTCTCTCCGTGATACGCACGTTGTTAAAATGAACAGTGCGCGCAGATCAAATATAACGCTTCACAGACTGACTTGCTGCAATTGTTTCGTCCTTGCACTGGTCGTTGTTGACTTTTGGCACCGGGGAAACAAATTGAATAAAAGGAACAGGACAAGTACATCTGCATCTCCTACCGTTTTTGGAAAAAAAAAAAAGAGTTAGGAGGAGAGTGATGTGATATCCTGAAGGATAACAGAACTTTCAGTGCTTTAAAATAAAATATTCATTTATTTGATTTTCAGTGTTTAAAGGCTCATTTCGAAGTCAGAGATTTTATTGTAATGCTTTTCTTCATTTTCGTTGGAAATTAAAGCACATGTTTTCTCCATATCCCAAGATGTGTATTTTTCCCCCAATGAGGTGATGTTTTCAAAGCATGCCATCTATCTACTCCTGTTCCGGCCCCTTTGTCAAATGTTAGAACTCAATGTGGCCCACGAATCAAAAAGTTTGCCCACCCCTGCCTTAGCCCCTACGGGGTGTTGTATGGACGTCCTGCCAGAATGAGGGCAGAACCCCCACAATGGACAGGCATGTCCACCCAATGGCGTAACAGTGAAAGCAGCCCTGCCCAGACCAGAAGAAGGACCTCTACACCTGTTTAAACCAGGCGACTGGGTTCTGGTGAAGGACTTCAGGCTGAAACACTGGAAGGCGAGGTGCGTCCCTGCTGATACTGCTGGGAGCAGCCCTCTGGTGGATGAATGTGGTAGATCCCAAGCTGCCCACAACACCAGACAACAACGGGCCCAACTCCACACTCACCACACTCACTCCTTTGGAGCCCAGTGGTTGGACAGCAATTCCCAGAGTGGGTTGCTCCTCCACACAAGTGCAGCCGTATTTCTCACTGACCAGAGCTCAGGTGAGACAAGACGCAGCCACAGGAAAGGTAAACCCATTGATTCTAACAATCAAAACTGCAACACAAGTTCGTTTCACGACAGATTGCCAGAACAACGATCGAACCTACTTCATCCTGGGCATGCATTTATTACTTCTAGGTTGGACTACTGTTATTGGTATTATCTGGGTGCCTTGAAAAACTCCCTAAAATGCCTTCAGGTGATCTACAATGTTGCAGCAACAGTACTGATGAAACCTTTGTGTCAGAGCAGTTAGTGTAAATAGATCTTATTGGACATTATTTATCAAGTTCAGATCAGAAAGTTTAATAGGAAAGAATATTTTTTAGGCCTGTATAAAATAAACAGAGCTGTATTTTCCTGCTCTAATCCTTCATGTGTTGGCCTTTATGTCCAGAACACATAAAAATGATGCTTTACATTCATCTGGAGAGACTATAAGCCTTTTTGATTTAGGATGTGGCTAATCTTCTGCAGGGCTCCAACAGCTCCCACAGATGGTATTACTTTATCCTCAACCCAAGAGGATGGAAGGATGTTAGATGACAGTGTATTAGAGGATGTTATTCTGTTATTTTCAATTACTTAACATAACATAAAATCTTTTGTAAATGTTGATTTTCAGTTTCTGGTGAGAAATCATCTCTTTGTGTTGCCACTGGTAAAGATAATCTCATGAATAGAAATAGCTGTGGCCTTTCTTAATTTTCCTCATGGCATATTATCATGTCAAGGTTTAGCTGTATCACTTTGACACATTCGATCTAACCTGGGAAATTCTGGAAAGAAACTGCATTTTCTCTCCAGTGCTGAGGAGCTCTCCAGTATCAAACACAAAATTATCACTGCAGCATCACCACAAACCTCATACAACGTACAGCTCTGGGGTACGTATGAAGTGTTGGGATACTCACAAAAATCATCTTTGTATTACATGTTAATTGTTAATTTTTTAAAAAAGTAATGGATTATATTATACAATTTTTTTACCTTACTTTTTCAATAACGTGGCACATGCATCGTCACATATTTTCTGTTTTTTTCCTTTCAGCTGCTTCCTTTAGAGATTGTCAATTCAAACCTAGTTTTATACTAACAGCCAGCCAAACAACATGGCAAAAATGCTGTTTTATTTGGAGCTATGTGAATAAAATTGAATTGACTTGGCTTGAATTGAATTAAAAGTGGTCATAATCGTGTGGAAGGAATCATCCAAGGACCTCCTCAATCCCACTGACATGAGACTTTGCCTCCTCCTGTGTCTTATGTTTTACGGAGTCGTGGCTCTGCGAGGACATCCTGGACAGCGCGCTCAAGCTGGAGGGCTTTCATCTGCTGCGCGCGGACCGGCAGGCCTCTCTCTCTGGTAAGACCAAAGGTGGAGGTGTCTGCTTCTACATTAATAGTGGCTGGTGCACAGATGTGACAGTGATTGCTCAGCACTGCTCTTCCTCTCTGGAATACCTTTTTATTCACTGCAAACCGTTTTATTCTCCGCGGGAGTTTGCTTCATTCATCCTGGCTGCTGTTTACATCCCGCCAGATGCGGATGCGCAGGCAGCTCAGTGCGCACTCGCGGAGCAGATACTCCACATGGAGCGGACATTCCCGGACTCTCTCATCATTGCTCTTGGGGACTTTAACAAAGCCAATCTGAGCCATGAGCTTCCCAAATACAAGCAGTATATTAAATGCCCGACCAGAGAGGAGAGGACATTAGACCACTGTTACAGCACGATCAGCGGGGCCTATCGTGCGGTGCCCCGCGCTTCACTCGGACTTTCTGACCACGTCATGATCCACCTAATCCCCGCGTACAGACAGAGGCTGAAGCTCTCCAAACCTGTCGTGAGGACCAAAAAACTGTGGAGCAACGAGGCTGTGGAGAAGCTTCGCACGTGTTTGGAGTCTACAGACTGGGACACAATGAAGGCTGCTTCTAACAGCTTGGACGAGTTTACGGACACTGTCACCTCCTATATCCACTTCTGTGAGGACAGCATTGTGCCATCACGCACCAGGGTGAGTTATAACAATGACAAACCCTGGTTTACTCCTAAACTCAAAAAGCTGTGGCTGGAAAAGAGAAAGGCGTTCAGAAGCGGAGACAGGGACTGCTACAGAGAGGCCAAGTACAGGTTTACTAAAGAAGTGGACGTTGCTAAACATCAGCACTCTGAGAAGATGCAGCAGCAGATCTCAGAGAATGACTCGGCCTCTGTGTGGAAAGGTTTTAGGAATATCACCAACTACAAGCCTAAAACCCCCCACTCCACTGATGACTTGCTCTTGGCCAACACCCTCAATGACTTTTACTGCCGTTTTGACGAGCCATCAGGCAGCCTTCACACCTCCAACGGCCCCAACAATAGAGACACTTTGGACACTCATTCCCCCACCTCTCCCCCCTCCATAGAGCCATCACCACCTTCAAACACTTCACCTACAACACCCCCCTCCTCACCCCACACAAAAGAGGATTTCACACCACCTCCTCCCACCACAACTCTTCATATTCATGAAGCAGATGTGAGGAAGCAGTTTAAGAGTCTGAATGCTCGGAAAGCTCCCGGCCCAGACGGTGTGTCTCCTGCCACCCTCAGACACTGTGCAAACGAGCTGGCCCCAGTGTTTTCTGGCATTTTCAACTCCTCACTGCAGGCATGTCATGTGCCTGCCTGCTTCAAGTCCTCTACCATAATCCCTGTCCCCAAGAAACCTAGGATCACTGGACTAAATGACTACAGACCCGTGGCTCTGACATCTGTGGTCATGACCCTCACGGCCCCCCTCCTGGACCCCCTGCATTTTGCATACAGAGCCAACAGGTCTGTAGATGACGCCATCAACATGGCCCTACACTTCATCCTGCAGCATCTGGACTCCCCAGGAACCTACGCCAGGATCCTGTTTGTGGACTTCAGCTCTGCCTTCAACACCATCCTTCCAGACCATCTCCGAGGCAAGCTTTCCCAGATGAATGTGCCTGATCCCATCTGCCGGTGGATCACTGACTTCCTGATGGACAGGAAACAGCATGTGAGGCTGGGAAAGAATGTCTCGGACTCTCGGACCATCAGCACCGGCTCCCCTCAGGGCTGTGTTCTTTCTCCTCTGCTCTTCTCCCTGTATACCAACTGCTGCACCTCCACCCACCAGTCTGTCAAGCTAATCAAGTTTGCAGATGACACCACCATTATTGGACTCATCTCAGACGGGGATGAGTCTGCCTACAGGAGGGAGGTTGAACGTCTGGTGTCCTGGTGCAGCCACAACAACCTGGTGCTGAACGCCCAGAAGACAGTGGAGATTATTGTGGACTTCAGGAAGCACACAGCCCCACTCCCCCCCATCATCCTGACTGACACCCCCATCACCTCTGTGGACTCATGCCGCTTCCTGGGTACCACCATCACCCAGGACCTGAAGTGGGAGCCCACCATCACCTCCGTCATTAAGAAAGCCCAGCAGAGGATGTACTTCCTGAGGCAGCTGAAGAAATTCAACCTGCCAACACGGACGATGATGCAATTCTACACTGCAATCATCGAGTCCATCCTCACCTCCTCCATCACCGTGTGGTACGCTGGAGCCACTATCAGGGACAAACAGAGACTGCAGCGTGTTGTGCCCTCTGCTGAGAAGGTGATTGGCTGCAGACTCCCATCTCTGCAGGACCTGTACACCTCCAGGACACTGGGGCGTGCAGCTCGGATCTCAGCTGGCCCTTCTCACCCTGGACACAGTCTGTTTGACCTGCTCCCCTCAGGCAGGAGAACCTCTCGCCATAAGAACAGTTTCTTCCCCTCTGCTGTTGGACACATGAACAATAAACGTACGACTGTTCCCACCACTAACACATGACCCTACGTTGTGTTCACTGCATCATTCCATGTTTGGCACTGATCACCACCTGCACTCATGTATATATCTATCTACTTAGCACTTTTAATTCTTATTCTTATTTTTATTTATTTATTTATTTTTCACGTCTATTTAAGCGTAATTTATGACAGTATGTTTGCACTGAAGCACCGCAGCAATTTCCTAATGTTGTAAACCTGCTCAACATTTGGCAATAAAACCCTTTCTGATTCTGATTCTGATGTCTTCTGTAAATGAATCAGAGTCTGGGGACGAGGGGAACGACTCTCCCATCACTAGGAGCGAGGTCACTGAGAATAGAATTAGAATAGAATAGAATAGAATAGAATAGAATTCAACTTTATTGTCATTGCACATGCACAGGTACAGGGCAACGAAATGCAGTTTGCATCCATCCAGAAGTGCTTAGTGATATAGATATATTACAATATATATTAGCAATAATATAGATATGTAAGTATATTACAGAAATGGGTCTATTATGTTATAATGTACACGGTATGAAGTATGTTGTGAATATTCTATAACTATAAGTATGTACAGGCTGTAGTGAGTACAAGCTATGTACAGGATATGGACAGGATATAAATATGAAAAACTATACAGAATATGAAATAAATAACTTTACAGGAATCTGAGATATACAGCTATACAGAAATGGGAACTATGCAAGTTGTAAACAGTTGTAGGGTTAAAAATTATCGTATGTACAGAATGATTGTTTACACAGGGCTATACAGTAGTGCAGTTAAGGTAAGTAAGAGTGTGGATAATTTCTACAGAGGCTATATAAAGTGCTAGTGGTTGTGAGTGGTGGTTCACTCCATGTTATTATTGTGTGTTTGAGGGTACAGTTGTCCATTGTGTGTGTGTGTGTATGTTCAGTCCATGAGTTAACGTGGGTCAGATGTCAGGAGGCAGAGTTCAGGAGTCTGACAGCTGTGGGGAAGAAGCTGTTCCGGTACCTGGTGGTCTTAGTCCGGAGGCTCCTGTAGCGCCTCCCAGAGGGCAGGAGGGTGAAGAGTCCATGTGATGGGTGACTGGGGTCTCTGATGATTTTCCCAGCCCTTTTCAGACACCGCTTCCTGTAGATGTCTTTTATGGCAGGAAGTGGTGCTCCGGCGATGCGCTGGGCAGTTTTCACGACCCTCTGCAACGCCTTCCGGTCCGAGGCAGAGCAGTTCCCGTACCAGACTGTTATACAGTTGGTCAGGATGCTCTCGATGGTGCAACGATAGAAGTTCACCAGGATGTCTGAGGACAGGTGGTTCTTCCTCAGAGTCCTCAAGAAGAAGAGGCGCTGGTGAGCCTTCTTGACCAGCTTGGAGCAGTTGGTCGTCCAGGTGAGATCCTCGGAGATGTGGACTCCCAGGAACTTGAAGCTGCTCACACGCTCCACAGCCGTCCCCTTAATGTGGATGGGTGGATGTGGGTCAGCATTCCTCCTGTAGTCCACGATGAGCTCCTTGGTCTTCTCGGTGTTAAGCAGCAGGTTGTTTGTGTCGCACCACTCAGCCAGACGATCCACCTCCTCCCTGTAGGCGGCCTCATCGTTGTCACTGATGAGGCCAATCACCGTGGTGTCATCTGCAAACTTAATGATGGTGTTGGAACCATCAGCAGGTCTGCAGTCGTGGGTGAACTGAGGCAGTTAAATAACTTCTTGGTGCCCAGGGCACTGGGGTAGATGAAGTTCACCCTGTGTTCCTAAAGGCTCTGGATGTTGTAGGGCTCTCCTGGTTAATATATTGCTACAATATTGTCTGGAGATCTTGGTGGTGCCTCTGGACTGGGAGACTGGGATTGTGGTCTCCATCTTTAAGAAGGGGGACCAAAGGGTGTGCCCCAACTACAGGGGGATCACACTCCTCAGCCTCCTTGGGAAGGTCTATGCCAGGCAGTGTTGGGAAGGTTACTTTTAAAATGTATTCCATTACAGAATACAGAATACATGCCCCAAAATGTATTCTGTAACGTATTCCGTTACGTTATTCAATGACAGTAACGTATTCTGAATACTTTGGATTACTTAATATATTATCATGCTTTTTACAACAATGTGAATGTACTATTGCTGTGATTTATTACTATTACTGAAGGTCCGCGACTCCGAACTGTAGTAAAGGGACCTCTGACTAATACGGCGGGGTCCCTGTCGGCTTGTAGCCGAAAAATAGCTTTACTTTGTTGTGTGGGTCAACTTTTCTTGCGAGAGACAGAGAGAGGCATTGAAAAACTGCTCCAACGGAACTTATTGTTTTCGGAGGAAAACACGAACACGGTGTACAGTCGAGTCTTAATAGCTTACTTACAACTGGGCTCGTCAGGCACTCTTCTTGGCTGCAGTGGTTATTATTATATTTACATGCTTCCAGCTCCCGTTTTTCCTCGATGACAACTCGTACCTTATTCCATTCCCCTTTTTCTCCCTCCTCGCGCTCACAGACCCATAACGTGTATGGCAGTCCATTCTCCCTGCAACACGGACTACACTGCCCATGATGCTACATTCTTTAGAGCTATGCTTGTAGCATTCTGCCTGTTAGCTTAGCACAACAACAACAACAACAAAAAGGCGCTCTCTCACCCAGGAAACACACAGTCGCAGAGAGAGAGAGAGAGAGCGTCGCCCTGTAACCATGGCAACCGTAACGCTGCCGCCTGGAACAACAGACCGTAGCTGTCAAACAAAACCCAAACAGTCCTGACCCGCGACAATATGAAACAGGAAAGTACTGCAGTGTAATCCATTTATTTCAACAAAGTAACTGTATTCTGAATACCACCTTTTTAAACGGTAACTGTAACGGAATACAGTTACTCATATTTTGTATTTTAAATACGTAACGGCGGTACATGTATTCCGTTACTCCCCAACACTGATGCCAGGGTACTGGAGAGGAGAGTTAGTCCATTAATTGAACCTTGGACACAGGAGGAGCTCTTTTCACCACTTTTCATCCTGGTTGCAGGGTTTGAGGGTACATGGGAGTTTGCCCCTAAACATGTGTTTTGTGGACTTGGAGAAGACAACCATGTTCCCCTGAAAATCCTGTGGGTGCTTTGGGAGTATGGGCTGTCTATTGCTAAGATCTATTCAATCCCTGTATAACCATTGCAGGAGGTCTGCACTGCAATAAGCTGGACTCATTCCCAGTGTGTGTTGGACTCTGCCAGGGCTGCCCTTTGTGTTCATAGTTTGTATGGATAAAATTCCTGTGTGTAGCCAGGTGTTTTTTGGTGGCCGCAGAATCTCATCTCTGCTTTTTGCAGATGTTGTGGTTCTGCTGGGTTCATTAGGTGGTGGCCATCAGTCTGCGCTTTTCACAGCCAAGTGTGAAGCAACAGAAATAAGAATTAACACCTCAAGTATGAGGCCATGGTCCTCAGCCATAAAAAGGTGGAGTGCCCACTCTAGATCAGGGACGACATGCTCAAGCGGAAAGTAGCCTGTTGAAGTTGCTCGGGAAACTCACAAGGATGCCTCCTGGGTGAGGTGTTTTGGGCATATCCAACTGGGAGGAGGCCCCCGGGACAGACCAAGAGAGGGATTACTCTTGGCTGACCAGCTGCAGGAGGTGGCTGGAAAGAGGGATGACTGGGCATCCTTATTTAGGCTGCTACCCCCTCAAATAAGCAGAAGACGATGGATGGATGGATGGATGGATGGAAGGTATAAAAATGGTTATAATTTTTAAACAGTAATAGAGTACTTTTGTTAAGTCTCTTGAATTAAAGTTGAAAAATGTGACTTCAAATTTGCTGTGGTGGCGTACAGAAGCAAAGTTCCAAAAAGCTATGGATCTAACTTTAACTACATGACCTGATTTCAGTACTTGCTTCAGTTATAATTAATAAAACTCTAAAACTCCATCTGTTCATCTTGCCCTGGATTAATCCCTCTTTCTATGCAGACGTCTTTGCAAACCCAGAGACCCAAAAAGTGACAGCACATGCGTTTCTGTCCACGGAGTGTCTGCAATACCATACCGTTTGCCTGGAAATATAATTGACTGTGCTATCCTGTTTCTCATTCATTCTCATTCACCAACTTGTAAATAAACTTTCTCTCCATTTATGTCAGAATAGACCTGCTGACACCAGCCACTGTTCTGACCCCATCTCCCCATTGAAAGAACAGGTTGAAAAGCACGAGTCAGTGCTTAGTGGCCTTGCTACAAATCAGTACGTTCTCCTTCCAAAGGTAAGAGGCTCAGCAGAATGCTTCAACTTTGTTTTGGACAATCTCAGCCGCTCCCCACAATGTTGCATGCAGCTTTCTGTTTGCTCCATCTGCTTTGCCTTCTCCTTCACCTCAATTTTCTTCAATGCAGCATCCTAAGTAACTTTACACATACAGTATGTATGTGGAGGAAAAAGATCTCTATTGGGGTGATAGTGCACTATAAGGTCATTAAGTTCCCCCATGTGTCATTTCAGCAGGTCAGTTTGACTTAAGTTTGTTTGAGATTTTGTTAATTGTTATCTTGAGTTTATTGAGTTGACCTCTTTTATTGGTTTGCCTGTTTAAGTTTTTTGGCTTTGTTAAATATCTTCTCATATTTTGGGGTCAATTAAACCCCTTTTTTAAACACCTGTGTCCTTTATGCCTTACTGCTTGGTCCCTGACAGTCTGGTTAACAAACTGATAAAAAACAAAACATGCTTCAGATGAGTCAGTATCTAATCTGTTATGTCTAGTCAAGTGGTCAGGTTTCAAATTAACTGTGGCTATTTACTGTTAAATAAGTTGTTCAGTAACTATGTAGCTGCTGAGGCTAACTGGACGGAGAAGTACTGCAAAGTCAGCAGAATGCCAGGAGTTAAAAGTACTACAACAGTGTGTGCACCTCCCGAATGATTGTAGCTCTAAACAACTGCATAGACAGTTTATGCCAGTGGTTTTTCAATCATATCTATGTAATAGATTCCAGTTTGATCATGTAAATGGAGAGTCCTCTTCACACACTGAGGTTAATTATGGATTTCCACAGGGTGCTAGGAATGATTTGTTTACAATATACATGCAGAGCATACGTTTTCACTGCTATGCAGATGACACACAATTTATTGACCCATTCAGCCAGATAACATACACCAAATATTGAAATTGCAGGAATGATTTAGGATATAAAGATCTGGATGGACTCTAATTTTCTGTTTTAGTTTTACTTGCTTTGCAGGTAAAACTGACGTTATTGTACTCAGCTCTAATAATCTTAGAAATAAGGTGTAACTAGATGCTTACTGTGGATGACATGCAGCAGCATCAGTACTGACAGGGACTACAAAGAGAGAGCAGATTTCTCCCTTATTGGCTTCACTTCATTGGCTCCCTGTTAGATCCTGAACCAAATTTAAAATCCATCTCATCACATACAAGGTTTTGAATAATCAGACCCCATCTTATCTTAATTATGTTTGTAATTTCTCTTGGTCTGTGTGATGGTAAGCTCCACACCTCACCACCAGTTAATTCATTTTAGTTTACTTTGCAGTCACTACTTTAAATATATTCTACTTATTGTTCAATATCGTTTCTTTATTACATTTATTTTTCCATCACACCTTCCAATGTTTGTATGGTGTGCACACATATTAACACTGCAAGTTCTGTTTTATGTTGTATTAATACATCTTTGTTTGAGTTTCCTGGGGTTTGGCTTCTCCTTCCTGTCTGGCAAAGGCTGGGAGAGCTGAAGTACCACCGACTAATTGGATGAAACCACATGCTTTATTGCCTTGGGGGTGTTTCAAGTTGTTTAATTGTTTTGTATTAGTTGGTTATGTGGCAGCCATTTTGTTTCCCCCATGTGTGTCATTTGGTTTAGCTAAGCCGGTATTTAATAACCAAACAACCTTTTTGATTGCCTTTAATGTCTTGCTTTGGTTGTTTGTTGTTGTTTTGCAACTTAGAATTGGTTCTTAATTTTGAACAAATTAAATTGAATAGCCACAGTTTTTTTTTTGTTTTTTTTTTTACAATTTTCAGCTTTACTTGCTATTTGCTTGCCAAATCAAGGCACAAGAACATCATGTATAATTTAAAATTAGACCTCTGCCTTATGGTTTATGTCTCTGCATTTCTTAGTTGCTGTCTCCACTGTGCCAAGTTCACGTCTCTGTGTCATACTTCCTATTTTACTTTGAAGGTCCGTGTCTTATATGAATGTGTCCTGCTTTGCTTCCTTGTCTCGTCAGTCCTGATTTCTCCCAGCTGTGCCCTCCTGTGTCTCATTCCCCTCGTTACTTCCCAGTGTATTTAAACCCTGTGTTTCTCTGAGTCAGTGTTGCGTCGTCCCTCATGCCGTGTGGATCTCCCTGTGAGTTTAGTGTGTTATTCCCCAGTTTAATTTAATTTCCTTTGTATGCTCGTTTTTCTGCGGCCAGCAAATAAAGCTGTGGTTTTGAGTTCGTCCCTCGAGTCTGTGAGTCCTGCATTTTGAGTCCTCATCTCCTGCCTGCCACACAGCGTTTCATGACAGTACAACGCAACCAGACATGGACTCAGCAGGCTCCTCCCGGGAAAGCTATTTGGCCCGCATCTTCAGCCTGTGGAAGCGCGTTTCCCACGCCTCGGACACTAAAACAATGTCACTGGGATAAATGCCATCGAGGCAATTCTCAAGGGGAATCCCCATCTTCGCGAGCTCAGGATTTTCGGGCCTACTTTCCAATCTGCATAAAGCCAAGGAGGCAGTACGAGCTCGCGAGCTCGCCATGCCGCAGCAACAGTCGCTAATGGAGCTCGTCATACCGCAACAGCGACCGCCACAATCGGAAAACATTTCCACGCCGCTGCCACAGAACTTGTTTCGAAGGAAGGAAGGTTCAGGGCTTAAGCAATCAGCGTCATGGGCTCATCCGGTTAGAATAAGAATAAGCAGCCATCTAATTCAGAATTATTCACAGGGTTCTCCTTTTATTCTCAACTCAAATCAATAAGGCAAAGAAGGAAGGAAAGAAAGACACATGGACTGCTCTCTCTCAGCTGCCGCCCCATGTGGGAGTGAAGAAAGAGTGAGGGGTAGGTGAGTGCAGTCCTTATATAACGAGTGACAGGTGAGTGCAATTAAGGCCAAGCACCACACCCAATCAAAGGTGAGGAAAAGAAACAAGGTGCATCTGGTGAAGTGAATGTGCTAGAAGGTGAGCCTTTACAACAGCTGCCCCCATATTTCTACTGAGAAATATGTTCAAAGGATTAAAGATGCTCCTTTTCACAAAGCGGGGGCAGAGGAATTAGACATGCTACAGGTCTACTATAGGTTCAGGGGGTCGACCTAGAGATCGACAATGCAGGCTAGACAGTTCAGGGGGCCGACCATGTAACCAGCGGTGACGGCAAAGCAGGTCCAAATGCCAACCGCGTGGGATGCAGCGGCAGGCCCAGACCTGCAGACCGTTGGGCAGTTTTGCAGGTGCTGGGGGCAATGTACGGGGCTTGGCTGAGGCAGGACCAGGTGATGCAGGAGCAGGCAGCGCCCTGACCACTGGCGGAATGGCAGCCACAGGTGGTGGAACTGGTGATAGTGGCACTGCCGGTGACGACATAGGTACTGCTGATGGTAGAGTATGAGGTGGCTGAATGAATTCAGAGCCATCAGCGGACACAAGGATGTGCTGGAGCGGTTCTCCTGAACCTGAACTGGAAGATGTGAACAAACATTGGGCATGCGTGGAACTGCTCTGGGGTTGGAAGTCTGTGATTGGACCTTGGAGTGTCCATCCTAAGCGGGTTTTGACTGCTGCAGGAGATCCAAATGGTCCATGTCTAACTGGTGCAATAGGCGTAATAAGGTGGGTATGATCAGAGCCTATGAGCAGTAGTGGAGCTGCTTTGTTAATAAAGGTTAATGGGATACCTTGAAGGTGCTTGTATCTCCGTTGAAGAGAGGATACGGGGTAGGTGTGGTCTGAAAGTGCTAAGTGACTTGTAGTGAAGGCATTGTTAATTGTGTAAGTTTTCTCTGGGTGTGCGATGGGTGAGATTTTGAAACTTACAGAAGAACCTTTAATAGTTTCAACTTCTTGATGGACAGTTCTGAGTGATAATTTTTCTGCTTTCCCAGTGAGGTTGAGATGCTGTGCAGCTGATGTTAGAAGAATGGTACGCTGGGAGCCATCGTCAAGTACTGCATATGTTTCAAGGGTTCTTTTGCCGTTTCGCAGGAGCACTTTCACAACCTTTAAAAGGACACTAGGACAATCACTAGGTCTATCAAAGTACAGTGTCCTCACTACAGGATTAGTTTCAGTTTTAGATCTCTTATTTACATCACATAGGATCTGTAGATGTAGTCCCATACAGGTGGCACATGCTTTCCTCAGGTCACACTTTGCAGCCTGATGAGTCCTAGCACAACGCCAACACCATTTGTTTCTCCTTATCCAGTTTATTTTCTCATCCTTTGTCTTGTTAATGAACTCAGGGCACTTGCTAATGTGGTGTTCAGGTGAGCGGCAATATGCACATGTTGCCTTAGTTATGATCGGTTGTGCTGCCTGTACAGGATCATCAGATGTATTTGCTTCATGTAATATTGTTGTAAGTGGAGAGGTGTACTTACGGGCAGGTCGTGGCTGGTTAAAGGATGAAACAGGACTGTCCTCTCTTGGTTGACACTTGCATTCCATTTGCAACCAGGATGAGAACAAAGGTAAGTCATACATCATATCTCCTTGTTCCCTGTAAATGTGCCGTTTGAAGCGACTGGAATGCTCTGGGGGCAACTTTTCAAGTAGGCGATCGACATGGGAGCCACAATTTAGTTCTGTCCATCCTTGATCACCCATAGTGCTAAGCAAACCAACTAAAGCTTGCACACGAAGAGCAAAGTTATCCAGAGTCCGACCATCACCTGCTCTGATAGGAGGAAGCTCCAGTATATTCCGTAGCTCTTTCAATGCTAGCTGTCTTGGTTGCCCATAACGCTCATCAAGAGCTTTGATGGCTTGAGTGTATGGGTCAGGAGCGTAGAAAAAGGCAAGAGCTAATCGTTTAGCTTGGTCTACTTTAAGGTGATCAAGAAGGACATGATATTTGAAATGCTCCGTCTCATGAGGGTCAAGCAGGTTAGTAAGGGCCATTCGTAACAGCCTATACTGGATTTCATCTTCTCTGGTAAGGTCTGGGAAAGAAGGACCCTCAAGTTTATACACATGTGTTCTAGTGCTAACAGGGTGACTAGAACTAGCAGTAATGGGTACTGAAGGGTTTTGTGCATGCAAACCATCAGATGTAGCTGGTTGCTGCTTTACAGGAGGGTGCTGCCTTGGTTCTGGAATGCAAACAAGAGGTTGAGCGGGGTCTTCATCTAGAGGAACAGCAGGTTGAACACATGAAAGCTGGTGGGGACCTTGCAGTGGCGTGGCCAGGAAATTAAAAGGAGTCTCGTCTGGTGTAGGAAAAACTGGTCTAGGCAAACCACTTGAAGGAACAGCAGCATCTAATATTGTTGAATTAGGGAAAGGAGGGCTAGCAGCCAGAACTGCACCAGAGTGACGGCTAACCTGGGGGGGCTGAGAGGGTGATTGACATGTTGCTGGATCAATCACTGGGAACTGCTCATGTTGCTGATGTGTTTGGGGAATGGCTTGTAAACCGCAAACAGAGGATTTGCTTTCATCAGAGACAGTGTGAATTGAAGATCTGGGGGAACTGCGAGAATGGGGAGGAGATAACTGAATCATGAGTTGCCTAATCTCCCTCATTGTCATCAGGATTTCCCTCATCACCTCATCTTGATTGGTGGGTAAAGGAGCAGGGGATGTCTCTGGTTGTCTTTCTGACTCTCCGACAGGATCCTGCAGCCCATGTGTGTCTGTGTCACTATGTTGGCATTCTGTTTGGCTCTCTGTCTCACATGTAGCTCTTCTAGCTCCAGGATACTGAACGTCATACTGCTGCAGGTAAGCAGGAGGTTGACTATCACGACTGGATCTTCTCAAACCTTCAGTCAATGGCTGCTTTGAATCCATGACGCTAATACCACTCCGCCTCGGAGGACCATGTTTCGAAGGAAGGAAGGTTCAGGGCTTAAGCAATCAGCGTCATGCGCTCATCCGGTTAGAATAAGAATAAGCAGCCATCTAATTCAGAATTATTCACAGGGTTCTCCTTTTATTCTCAACTCAAATCAATAAGGCAAAGAAGGAAGGAAAGAAAGACACATGGACTGCTCTCTCTCAGCTGCCGCCCCATGTGGGAGTGAAGAAAGAGTGAGGGGTAGGTGAGTGCAGTCCTTATATAACGAGTGACAGGTGAGTGCAATTAAGGCCAAGCACCACACCCAATCAAAGGTGAGGAAAAGAAACAAGGTGCATCTGGTGAAGTGAATGTGCTAGAAGGTGAGCCTTTACAACAGAACTCCTCTCCATCCACCCTCCGCTCTGACTGTCACTCACCCGCTGCTTTTCTCGCAGCAATGTGGTCGGAGGATGAGGAGCCGGCCGTGACCTCTCCGTCTTTGCCAGTTTCCTCCATCCCCGCACCTCCGGCTTCCCGAAGAAAACGGCATTCACGCCACCGACACCCACAGCCGGACCCCGAGGCTTCTGAGGTACCAGCTGTGGTGAGTGGAAGGGACAATCAAGATTTTCCTGACTTTGGGACTGTTTATTCTGGGGCTGTGTTTGCTCACTCTGCCCAGCCAGAAGCTCACTTGGCTGCCCAGCCAGAAGCTCACTTGGCTGCCCAGCCAGAAGCTCACTTGGCTGCGTCTCCTGTGTCCCCGCTAGCACAGTCATCAACTCCACTCTCACCACCACCGTTACTACAGACATCAGTTCAGTCCCCTGTGCCAGTGCAGACGCTCTCAGTTCAGTCTCCCGTGCAGTCATCTACTTCACCACCATCAGTAGCTCAGCTCCCCGTGTCTCCAGTGTTTGAGTTTCTTGTTTTCTGTCACTCTGTATTGTGCATTATGTTCTCATGGTTGGTCTTTTGTTACTCCCTCGAGTCTAGTTTCTTGTGTTCAAAGCTTAGTATTTCCCTCTGTGTATTTTGGTTCTTAGACCTCTGCCTTATGGTTTATGTCTCTGCATTTCTTAGTTGCTGTCTCCACTGTGCCAAGTTCACGTCTGTGTCATACTTCCTCTTTTACTTTGAAGGTTCGTGTCTTATATGAATGTGTCCTGCTTTGCTTCCTTGTCTCGTCAGTCCTGATTTCTCCCAGCTGTGCCCTCCTGTGTCTCATTCCCCTCGTTACTTCCCAGTGTATTTAAACCCTGTGTTTCTCTGAGTCAGTGTTGTGTCGTCCCTCATGCCGTGTGGATCTCGCTGTGAGTTTAGTGTGTTATTCCCAGTTTAATTTAATTTCCTTTGTATGCTCGTTTTTCTGTGGCCAGCAAATAAAGCTGTGGTTTTGAGTTCGTCCCTCGAGTCTGTGAGTCCTGCGTTTTGAGTCCTCATCTCCTGCCTGCCACACAGCGTTTAATGACAAACCGTGATCGCCTTTCCACAGAGTACTCACTCAAGGTCAGAAAGTCTGGTTGTCTACCTAAAATATTCAGCTCCACACAGAATCTAAAAAAAAAAGTCTCCTCGTTTCATCAGCCCTTTTGAAATCTTGTCTGCTGATTATCCCCTAAACCTTCTGGGTTACAGGACAGAAAAGGCTTTGCACCACATTCCTAGTATATGCTAATGAGTGTCTCATTTCACAGGCGAGGGCATCTTTACTAATTAACTGATGCAAATGTTCTGTCCTCGTCAGTGATTGAGGGTAATGGGCGACTGAGTCACTGTGCCTGTTGTGAGCATTGGCACAGTCTCATCAGCTGGCCTGGTCTGCAGGGGTGAAGGACATTTAAAAGGTCTGATAAGAGGAGACCATCACAACAAAGGCAGAGGACTGCAGATCACAGGACAAAGGGGAACACTCAACGCAGCTCAACTGTAATCTTGACTGAGAGCACATGAAACCAGTAATTAAGACTGCTGTGCATTCACTGGTATTATTAAGGTGGCTAAATATAATTACGATTGGTGAGATGGTGTGGACAGAGGAATATGATATGAAATGAGTTGCAGTGTAAACATGGAAGCAGAGAACGATTACCAACTAGCTGCACAAACAGATATTGTAACTTTTCTGTTAAAAAAAATAAATGAACGTTTCTGGTACTTTTATGGCACCTTTCTACTCCAATTGTGCACTCACAGTTTTCTATTGCAAGTGCTTTGAGTAGACAAGAAAAATGGAGTAGTGGTAATTTTACACTTTGATTGCAGCACTTTCATTAACACGCATTCATTGATATACTTGGTGCAACTGAAGGTTGTGCCTAAACATGAGGACTGGAGGAGTCAGGGCTTGAGCCACTGCCCATATTCCTGACAGATAACCCACTCTACTACCTGAGCCACAGACACGTGGAGCTGATTGAGGCAAATAGGTTTGGAGATTTAAGCTCCGTGCTGATGGCCCTTCTCCACCAGTTCATCAACAACTCTATGTTGGTAACCAGGCCTCATGTTTCATGCTTTCTATCCCAAGTGCATTACTTACCTTGTTGTCTTGTGCTCTAGTTTCTTCCGGAAACTCCACGGCTCAGAACTACTCCTCTCTTGGATTCTGGCTTCCTTACCTGCTCTCTGGAAATCTTTCCATACCTCACCTGCCTGCCCTCCTGTAATCTCACAATCTCAGAACAAACAGAACTCACATCAGCCAGTTCACATCGTCAAACTCACCCGGACCTACACCACCTCTCCCTCAACCCTTCTGTCACTCGTCCTGCAAAGTAAGCTGGGAAAAACTATTATCCTCCCCTTTTCTGGAGCTCACTGCTGGTTGCATTCTAATTCCATTCTCCTCTCTCCTCGGTATGTACCCGTCACGCCCTAGTTGCCTTCCCGGTCTTGTTTCTGTTTTGCCACAGCCACGCTACCACGGCACGTTCACCAAGCCACTGTATATTTTGTCACTGCCAAGCGTTAGTTCTGAAATTAAACATTGTTAAATCGTTCCTCCCATCTCTGCTCTGGGTGCACTTCAGTTACCGGCCTCCGGCCTTTTAACAGATATTGCTGTTGTTCTTATTGCACAAATAGACAAGTGTGCAAAGGTAGAATGCATACTGCATCAAGGACAGAAATAACAGCCTTATAATGCTAACACAACTCTCTCCCCTCTTTGCAAGCATCTCTGCAGACTTCATGCTAACAAAAAGCTAGCCAAGTAGTATAGCAAACTACTTTCTTAGGTGAGTTATTATCTGAACATGCGCAACACAATATGATTGTGTTGAGAATATGGCCTCTGGAGTAAGCACAGATCTCAAAGGTGTTCTTTGGACTCTGTATCCTTGTCCAGTGTGTTATGGCATTAGTGATATGCCCAAAGTTAAAATCTGCTTCTGATGCTTTTGTGCCAATGGGAACTACTCTACAAAAACAAAGTAAGAAGAGGTGAGCGGGAAGTTCTGTCCTGAGGCAGCTAAAGAGAAGTGTGAAATGACCGGACCCACACAGCGTACAATTAGCATGGTGTAAGCTTTATTTTTGGCCACAAGCACTCTTATTGAGTTCGACACTGTCTCTCTGCTCTGTCTGTGGCTTCCTCCGGGGCTACATCTGGCCGAACCTACTCACCTTTCCCCTCCCCCGCGAGCATGAGAGGAAATCAGCCACAACCATCTTTGTCCCTGGCCTACAGACCACCTTGAACTTAAAGAGCTGTTGGCATCCTTCATGCGGTGGAACCACTGCAGCGGGGCGTGGTCTGAGCAGAGCGTGAATGAGCACCCTAGGAGGTAATAGCACAGCCAATCAACTGCCCGCTGGATCACCAGAAACTCCTTTTCTATGGTGCTGTATAACAGGTGTGAATAACAGTGGCTCCCCACAGAGAGCCTCTTTGACCCGCACAAATGCTGCCTGGCACTGCCCTGTCCACTAGACCAGATCTGGGGCACCGTTACAGGTGAGATCAATCAATCGACTGGTCAGGTTGACGAATTTTGGCACGAACTGGCGGTAGAACCCTGCCAGCCCCATAAGCCGTCTCACCTCCCTTTTGGTCTTGGGTTCGTAGGCAGGATGTGATTGTTGCTGTTTTCTCCACCTGTGGGTGCACCTGCCCACCCCCCAAGTGGTACCCCAAATACTGTACCTCCCTCCGACCAACTGCAAATGCCCATGGTCTGCGTGCAGCCCGTGTCCACCAAAGCCTGGCGTACACCCCCCTTGACACCTTACCAGAATGCGGTACATCCTTCCTGGGCTGAGGGGAGGGTGAAACACCTTGCCCACCTCCATCAGCGGACACTCCCGCCTCAGTTGTCCTGGTCATCTGCACTTCCAGCACTCCTGTGACTGTGCCGCTCCCAATGGCTCGGGGTGTAGTGCCAGGCGCTTCCAGGGTCTGGAAGGGAGAGAGACAAACTGGTTAGTTGCACTCTCCGTCTGCGTCTGATTGACCGGGGCTGGGCCAGGGGGCTTCCTCTGAGGGTCCAGGCTGCAGCCACCTTGCAGCTTCCGCACCCAGGAGAATGGCTGTTCCTCTCCGGACATCCGACACCACCGATGGTCTTCCATGGAAAGCCCTAGACGATGGAGCACAACACGGCAGATGTCATCAAACTCCCTTCAGGATGCCGGCGGCAGACTCAGGGCTGTCATCTGGGCCTTCCCCCGACAGCAGCCGCGGCAGCCATTCCACCGCCGGCCAGCAACACGCCTCCAGTGTGGCATGGAACGTCTCCAAAAAGACCGCATGGTCAGTGGCGTTGTTTTTGTTTTTTTTAAATTGTCTTGTTGACTTGTAGTAATGTCTTGATGCCTTTTGTTTTAATAAAAGGTTATTGAAAAATCTAAAATCTCTCTGTCCCTTGGCCTCTCTCTCTTTTTCTGTCAGTATTTAGTCAGTCAGGACTTTGTTTACTTTTTGTCTGACAAATAACAAAACCTCTATTAACACACTCACAAATAAGCGCACAGCTTTCTCCATGCCCTTTATTACAATTTATATATATTTATATATATATGCTGAAATGCAGTTTGTCTGGCCACCTTAAAGTGTGTTCAGTTTCTGTTCAAACACCTATAAAACTGTCATCAAATACAATTTTTCTAAACCATCTTGTAAGTTGACCAAAACCTCCAGAACTTTAAACAATGAAACATATCATAAGAATAGTCAACAGGGTCATACTTACTCCTTCAATAGTGTGTTGACAGACGGCCCCTTCTGATGTAGCCACAAGAATGTGATGTGTGTAGTTGGTGAGTTGCACTTTCAGAAATGTACAGAACAGTTTGCATATAAAGAAAACAATAACAATCCCAAAACGCGATTCCCACAGCCATGTAGACCAAATCAACAGGTGCCAGTAACTAATAATAATAAAGTTTATGTTGACAGTCTCCACAGCCTCTGGGTATGAGCAGCTCTTTATCCGCTTCAACTCTCTGGGAGTTGTTGAGGATGTTACAAGTAATTTCAAATCATTAACACTGTAAGAATTGTGTGTTTGGTATGAAAGACTGGTGAAAATTTCTTTTATCTTTAGTGCTTTGAGATGTTTGTGTTCAAACATTGCTGCAAATTTCAGTGTCTGAAAAAATGGTTTGAACATGAGTTGGCCAACCATAGTTCAAAAACTTTGTCTTGAGAAGTATTCAAAATATGAAGATACAATTTCACTGCACTTATTATATATGTTTAACATTTGGACCATAAAACCTTTATGCAAACCGATTAAGCAGAAAATGCTCTAAAGTGATGAGAGGTAGAATGATCCGCTCAGTCATGAAGCTCTGAGTGGAAAAAAGCTGTTAGTACTTTTATTTCTGTATGCTGGTGTAAATACTGTTCAATCAAAAAATCAATTTGGTTTCAGTGCTCAGTTTGTTTTTTCCACCACATGTTCTGTCACCCAGGTTTATTGGACCTTTTAAGATCACCGATCCACTTACCTGCTCCATGAATATTCATCTCATCTTTCACGTTTCTCTTCCAGCCCTCACAGTTGGCCTGTTGCATGTGCTCCTTAATCCTACAGGGAGTGCAGAATTATTAGGCAAGTTGTATTTTTGAGGAATAATTTTATTATTGAACAACAACCATGTTCTCAATGAACCCAAAAAACTCATTAATATCAAAGCTGAATGTTTTTGGAAGTAGTTTTTAGTTTGTTTTTAGTTTTAGCTATTTTAGGGGGATATCTGTGTGTGCAGGTGACTATTACTGTGCATAATTATTAGGCAACTTAAAAAACAAATATATACCCATTTCAATTATTTATTTTTACCAGTGAAACCAATATAACATCTCCACATTCACAAATATACATTTCTGACATTCAAAAACAAAACAAAAACAAATCAGCGACCAATATAGCCACCTTTCTTTGCAAGGACACTCAAAAGCCTGCCATCCATGGATTCTGTCAGTGTTTTGATCTGTTCACCATCAACATTGCGTGCAGCAGCAACCACAGCCTCCCAGACACTGTTCAGAGAGGTGTACTGTTTTCCCTCCTTGTAAATCTCACATTTGATGATGGACCACAGGTTCTCAATGGGGTTCAGATCAGGTGAACAAGGTGGCCATGTCATTAGTTTTTCTTCTTTTATACCCTTTCTTGCCAGCCACGCTGTGGAGTACTTGGACGCGTGTGATGGAGCATTGTCCTGCATGAAAATCATGTTTTACTTGAAGGATGCAGACTTCTTCCTGTACCACTGCTTGAAGAAGGTGTCTTCCAGAAACTGGCAGTAGGACTGGGAGTTGAGCTTGACTCCACCCTCAACCCGAAAAGGCCCCACAAGCTCATCTTTGATGATACCAGCCCAAACCAGTACTCCACCTCCACCTTGCAGGCGTCTGAGTCGGACTGGAGCTCTCTGCCCTTTACCAATCCAGCCACGGGCCCATCCATCTGGCCCATCAAGACTCACTCTCATTTCATCAGTCCATAAAACCTTAGAAAAACCAGTCTTGAGATATTTCTTGGCCCAGTCTTGGTGTTTCAGCTTGTGTGTCTTGTTCAGTGGTGGTCGTCTTTCAGCCTTTCTTACCTTGGCCATGTCTCTGAGTATTGCACACCTTGTGCTTTTGGGCACTCCAGTGATGTTGCAGCTCTGAAATATGGCCAAACTGGTGGCAAGTGGCATCTTGGCAGCTGCACGCTTGACTTTTCTCAGTTCATGGGCAGTTATTTTGCGCCTTGGTTTTTCCACATGCTTCTTGCGACCCTGTTGACTATTTTGAATGAAACGCTTGATTGTTCGATGATCACGCTTCAGAAGCTTTGCAATTTTGAGACTGCTGCATCCCTCTGCAAGATATCTCACTATTTTTGACTTTTCTGAGCCTGTCAAGTCCTTCTTTTGACCCATTTTGCCAAAGGAAAGGACGTTGCCTAATAATTATGCACACCTGATATAGGGTGTTGATGTCATTAGACCACACCCCTTCTCATTACAGAGATGCACGTCACCTAATATGCTTAATTGGTAGTAGGCTGTCGAGCCTATACAGCTTGGAGTAAGACAACATGCATGAAGAGGATGATGTGGACAAAATACTCATTTGCCTAATAATTCTGCACTCCCTGTATTTGAGCTTAGACATGACAGTTTCTCCATCACATGAAACATTTAGGTCGCATTACTGAACACCTAAGTACTCTACTACATTTGAACAGGGGGTGGTTATTCAACCTGCTTTATATCAATTTGTAGAGCAGACTTTTTCATTTCACAACCTACAGCTTTGGTGTGGATGATTTATGTCTGACATATCTGCTGTTTACCAAGTCAGACCCACGTCAGTACAGCCTCCTCCTGTGAGACTGAAATATTGAGATTCAGTCATTTTTTCAGAATTCACATTTCTATCCTAATAACAGGTTTTTGTCTAATTAAAGTCAGAATTCAACTGAAAGCTAAAAACCACATAAGTATAAAGTAGTATTCCTGATAGTGTAAACACTTTCAGAGACTATTCTAAGCCAGTACTCCTCAACCTTCCACTACAAGTTATGAGATTTATTAAAATCCAAAGCACTAATATAATTACATTTTTGAAGGTACCACTAATGCTTGACAGCAGCTACTTAAGCAATTACTTTTTGATTGAAAATTTTCTTTAGTTTGTTCTGTATGTTCAAACAATAAAATAAAATAAAAAATCTTCTTAAGTACAAAATAAGCAGTTGGTGATAAAGGATTTGAAAATGTCCCAAGTATCAAAAAGATCCCTGTTTGAAATAAAGATTTATAAGTTTGCAAGGTGCCATGAATTTAACTCCATCCATTTGCTTCTGCTTATCCTTTTCCAAGGTCGCTGGAGCCTATCCCAGCTGTCATAGGGCGAAAGGCGGGGTACAACCTGGACAGGTCGCCAGTCTGTCGCAGGGCTAACACATAGGGACAGACAACCATTCGCACTCACATTCATTCGCACCTAGTGACAATTTCAATTATCCAATTAACCTATCCCCACAAGCTGCATGTCTTTGGACGGTGGGAGGAAGCCGGAGTGCCCGGAGAGAACCCACGCAAACACGGGGAGAACATGCAAACTCCACACAGAAAGACCCCGGCCTGATGTTGGAATTGAACTCAGGACCTTCTTGCTGTGTGGCAACAGTGCTAACTACCGTGCCACCTGAATTTAACTCATTTAACTAAAAAAGCTAAAACCATCTAAATATTGGGAGGTCTGTTGACTGCCAAAACCCGGAGTTCCTGAAGTCGGCTCTTTAGGCTGACTTCAAAAACAAATTAGTCCTCAGTCTGATGAAAACATTTATTACTCTGCAAGCAACAACTAGCAGGTATCTGTCTGCACTGTGATGGCTAGTCTTAGCTCATAACTTCACCCTCATAATTAAATAGGATTGTTTTTCTAGAGAAGCTGGCATGGCAGTGGACAAATCCTAAATGTCAAAGTGGAAATTAAGTTTAAACAGGCTTTTATTGCAGACTAACAGAAATCTGCTTCCTTGGTCAGCACTAGACTAAGGCTATTCCTGATTTAGCTAAGCTTGTTTCCTGAAGGAAGATTAGAGCTAGTCTAGGCATAAATTAAAGTTTAAATGAAACCTCCCAGCAGGCGGGTTTAACTTCAGATTAATGTTGTTTGCTGAAGAAGACACATGAATCACTTAGAGCACAGGTGTCAAACTCCAGGCCTCGAGGGCCAGTGTCCTGCAGGTTTTAGATGTGTCCTTGATCCAACACAGCTGATTTAAATGTCTGCCTAAGTGCTTTCATGCACACTCCAATAAAGGCATCTCTGTCCTCCTCAGGAATACTGTCATGCAAACTGGAGCAGCGTTATTTAGTGTTGGTTCTGCCAACACTTCAGATTAGCATCACTTGGTTGACTAAATTTAAATTAAAGATATTGAGAGTTAACATGTCACACAGAAGCTCACACTCAAGCCTTTTAATTCAGCTGTATGTTTTTAATGAATACATTATAAATCGATCCATTTGCTTATCCTTTCCCAAGGTCGCTGGAGCCTATCCCAGCTGTCATATGGCAAGAGGCAGGGTACACCCTGGACAGGTCACCAGTCTGTTGCAGGGCTAACACACAGACACAAACAACCAGTCGCACCTATGGGCAATTTGGATGAATCAATCCCTACAAAGTGCATGTCTTTGGACGGTGGGAGGAAGCCCGAGTACCTGGAGGGAACCCACGCAAACATAGGGAGAACATGCAAACTCCACACAGAAAGACCCCGGCCTGATGGTGGAATTGAACTCAGGACCTTCTTGCTGTGCGGCAACAGTGCTAACCACCGTGCCACCGTGCTGCCCTACATTGCAGATCTGTATTTCTGAGTTGATTCAGATCTTTTTACTTAGAGAGGGTCCCACATGACTGCATTACTGGAGATTAAACAGAATATAAATTGTTTAAAGTGAGCAGTGAGCAGAAAGATATATAAAGATATAGAAATTGAAATCGATACCCAGCCCCAGGACTTGTCGAAAAAAGTGCTTGTACCATACTTTATACAGTAAAGTTACAGCAGGATACAAATAATATCAGGCTGATCCTGCCACAATTTGTTCCCTGGTTCAAACCACGGACAAACATTATCCCACAGCTGTTTATGTTTTTAAACCTATTTTGCACAGAGAGGCATTTTTTGAAAAATGTATTGATAGCAATGTTGAATATTATTACACAGGAAAAAAAACTCCATGTTAAATAATTACACCTTGACGCCTCTGCCTTTCTAAATGGAGGGACAGTAACTGCCTTTGTGTATGTAAGCTTGTAAAACCTGCAGATAGTCAGATTAACAGTATTTTGTCTCTATCTGCCATTCTGCAATTCATCTCATGTAAACAATAAGGTGGCGCACAGCGTGACGTGAAAAAAAGGCGCATACCTTTGACGTTGCATGATGAACTCTGTATTCCTTGTTCACACATAAACGCAAAAGGAGTTTTAAAAAAATCTCTGTTTTCGGTGATTCAAAAACGCAGTTTCCGTGTGGACGAAACAGCTGCGTTTTCAAAAATATCCGTGTGGGTGTGGACGTAGCGTAAAAGAGTTAGTAGTTTATTTTATTACTACCTGCAATTTGCAGATTACTTGTATTTGCTTAATTGTTTACTAAATGTTTGAGGTATGACATAAACCGCAATGGAGCAAAATATGGGTGTGTGTGGTTGGAGGATGTGTCTGTGCGCGCGGGGGGGGGGCGCAACATTTTTCTTGTAAAACAAAGGGGGGCGCAGCAAAAAAGTTTGGGAACCACTGGTCTAAGGTATAGTGCAAAATGTATTGGTCCCAACACAGAAGTCTGTTCAACATGTGATCAGATATGATTGAACCACTGCAGCTCTAAATGTCTTTAAGATAATACGGTGGTCAGTGGTATAAAATGCTGCTCTGACGTCTAGAAGGACAAGCATTAGTCACTAATGCTGTTTAGTAGTACAGCCATACTGGTTATTAACAGGGCAACACATTTAATTTGACCAATGACCATTTGTATAAAGGCAAGGCAAAAATATTTTATGTCTGTTTTTCATTTAGTCATGACAGTAAAATCAGTAGTGTCAGACTGAGGAAAGATGCATGGACACAGGCTGTTGTGATAGAAGAAAAGATTGCACTTTAAGCCTAATTTTTACTACCTCTGGCTTAGATAGCAGCAGAATAAAATGGTCTAGTGAAGTGATGTATCTAACAGCAGTCTGAGGGCTTGTGTCTGTCAGCGTAAATGGAAATGCTCAGTGAGCTGAAACCAGCATCTGTCATGACGACAGTAAATCAACTGATCTGCAGTGTCTGCCTTTTACTTCATGCTTGTTTTTGAGTTGTTCACGTGTGTAGAATGAACCTAGCACTTAAACCTGACATCATGCAAGTGTGTAACAGGCACTCTGGTCCACTGTGTGAATGTCACAGTTTGACTCTATTTGAAGCTTGAAATGTGCACGCGTGCTCAAATCGCAGTAAGCTGCAGTACCAGCAGAGGGTGATATTTTATTTCAAACCAACATGACACGAGTGATGGGAAAACATTTAAAGGGACGATACAAACACATGTAGATGTATATACACATCAGTCACCTAACTTAATGTTTCTGGCATAGAAGGCCTGTTATTACAATCATTATTGAATTTTCTTATTAATTCTATTGGTTAAACTTACAGATGATTTTATGATCAGTTTGTAAGCAGTTAAGGATAGAATAGAATAGAATAGAATAGAATAGAATAGAATAGAATAGAATAGCCCTTTATTGTCATTGTACATGTACAACGAAAGTATGGGTGCTCCACGCCAACTGTGCAGGAGAAAAGAAATGTATACATACATATATATATATATATATATATATATATATATATATATATATATATATATATATATATATATATATATATATATATGTACACAATAATAAGACATCCCAGATCTGAATGAATGAAATATTCTTATTAAGTACTTTAAATACTTTGTTTCAAATCACACAAAAATTATCAATGGAAATCAATTGAAGGTCTGGATTTGGAGTCACACCCAAACTCAAAGTGGAAAAACACACTACAGGCTAATCTAGCTTTGATGTAATGTCCTTAAAACACATCAAAATAAGGCTCAGTAGTGTGTGTGGCCTCCACGTGCCTGTATGACCTCCCTACAACACCTGGGCATGCTCCTGATGAGGTGGCGGATGGTCTCCTGACAGATCTCCTCCCAGACCTGGACTAAAGCATCTGCCAACTCCTGGACAGTCTGTGGTGCAACATGGCGGATGGAGCGAGACATGATGTCCCAGATGTGCTCACTTGGATTCAGGTCTGGACGGGCGGGCCAGTCCATAGCATCGTGTTGCAGGAACTGCTGACACACTCCAGCCACATGAGGTCTAGCATTGTCTTGCATTAGGAGGAACACAGGGCCAACCGCACCAGGATATGGTCTCACAAGGGGTCTGAGGATCTCATCTCGGTACCTAATGGCAGTCAGGCTACCTCTGGCGAGCACATGGAAGGCTGTGCTGCCCCCCAAAGAAATGCCACCCCACACCATTACTGACCCACTGCCAAACTGGTCATGCTGGATGATGCTGCAGGCAGCAGAACGTTCTCCACGGCATCTCCAGACTCTGTCACATGCACATGTGCTCAGTGTGAATATGCTTTCATCTGTGAAGAGCACAGGGCACCAGTGGCCAAGTTGCCAATCTTGGTGTTCTCTGGCAAATGCCAGCACACTCTCCTCTGAGGAGCAGTAGAAGGCCAGCAGCAACTTCTGGTCCAGTTTATTTTTCCTCAGGACAGGGAGGAAGTGCGGCTGCTGCTGGGTCTTCTTTATCTGAGCGATGTTGTTGTGGGTCCAGGTGAGAACAGCAGAGATGTGAGTGCCCAGAAACCTGAAGGTGGAGACAGATTCCACCCATTTTCCATTTATATTCAGAGGAGAGTGGACCTGTCTGTGCCTCCTGAAGTCCATTATGAGATCTTCTGTTTTAAGAACATTCAGCTTCAGGAGTGGCCTCAAACTGAGCAAAGAAGTTGTTGAGCTCCTCTGCGAGTTTGAGGCTGCTGTTGGAGGGCTACTTTAGTTAGTTAGTGAGAGTCTGGATAACTCTCCACATCTGGCAGGGGTTGTTGTCAGTGAGGAAGCCCTCTATCTGCCTCCTGTAGGCCTCCTTGGCCTGTTCGATGCCCCTCCGCAGGTTGGCTCTGGCAGTGCTATACAGGGAACTGCCTCTCAGCCTGAAGGCTGATTTATGAGTTCTGATCAGAGCCTGTACTTCACTTGTCATCCAAGGTTTTCGGTTAGGAAAAACCTAGATGGTTTTTGTCACTGTCACATTTTCTTAAAACACTTTATGAAGAAAAGGACAGACTGAGTGAACCAATCAGATCAAAACAGTCCTGTAGTAGAAGAGCATTTGCTCTTCTACTACAGGACTACTATTTATCTGGCCATGTTTTAATGACCCAGATGCTTGGAGGGTCTACTGATAGTTAATAGCATGATGAACTATCAGCAGATCCCTCCGAGTGCTTTGAGGGGTCTGCTGCATTGAAATCATTATAAATTATGATTCTGTGTTTAGCATCTACAACAATTTTAATACCATTTTTCTCACTCAGAATTGTGGATAATGCTGGGTGGAGACTCGTACTATCTTATCTTTCACATTCTTGCACTCACACACACACACACACACACACACACACACACACACACACACACACACACACACACACACACACACACACACACACACATCTGCCATTTCTCAAATTGCATTTCTCATTCAACACATTAATTAGATTTATACTTTGATTATATTTTGATTAGAGATGATTTACCTCTAGCAAAAGCACATGTAGATGACATCTGTTTTAGCACGCTGTATCATTTCTAACATATAAATAAATGAACTGATTCTTATAAAGCACTTGTCTACTCTCTCAGGGCTCTCAAAGCACTTTGTAACACATGCATCATTCACTCAGGGATATTTGGCCTGCAGACTGGAGCAGATGATTCGTCTCGATGACCTGACCTGAAAGTTTCTATAAACATTTTCTCATGATTATTTCATGTTGGCTTAAAATAAAAATATCTCCCTCTGCTTGTACTGTAAATCCTTGTTAAAAACATACCTGGCAACACAATGGACAATGCCAAACAACAATGCCTTGTGTAACTGGGGCAACTCAGGGTTGAGTATCTTGCCCAAAGACACTTTAAGATGCAGACTGGAGGGACTAATCCAACAACCTTCAGAAAGGTGCACAGCCTGTCATGGCTGGCAGGTACACAGACGTACCTAATTAATTCAATTCAATTCAATTTTATTTATATAGCGCCAAATCACAACATAAGTCGCCTCAAGGCGCTTCATAGATACAGAGAAAAACCCAACAATCATATGACCCCCTATGAGCAAGCACTTTGGCAACAGTGGGAAGGAAAAACTCCCTTTTAACAGGAAGAAACCTCCGTCAGAACCAGGCTCAGGGAGGGGCGGCCATCTGCTGCGACCGGTTGGGGTGAGAGAAGGAAGACAGGATAAAAGACATGCTGTGGAAGAGAGACAGAGGTTAATAACAGATATGATTCAATGCAGAGAGGTCTGTTAATACATAGTGAGTGAGAAAGGTGACTGGAAAGGAAAAACTCAATGCATCATGGGAATCCCCCGGCAGCCTATGTCTATTGCAGCATAACTAAGGGAGGATTCAGGGTCACCTGGTCCAGCCCTAACTATATGCTTTAGCAAAAAGGAAAGTTTGAAGCCTAATCTTGAAAGTAGAGATAGTGTCTGTCTCCTGAATCCAAACTGGAAGCTGGTTCCACAGAAGAGGGGCCTGAAAACTGAAGGCTCTGCCTCCCATTCTACTTTTAAATACTCTAGGAACAACAAGTAGGCCTGCAGTGCGAGAGCGAAGTGCTCTAATAGGGTGATATGGTGTCCACAATTTCTCTGATCATTAATGGGAGCACTGCTGTTAATGGGTGAGGCTAGTAACTGTGCTTAAGGCTACTCAGTGAGTGTATAAGCTCAGCTTCAGGACGTAGGCAAATAGAACTAGGCATGCCCCTCTGACATCGGCGTAATTAAGTCCCTAGCAAGTGATATTTAAAGAGTGACTCTTTAAATGGAGAGACGGTCGAGACTTCTCGTACTGGGGTTACTGGGAATTTAACAAGAGCCAGAGAAATTTAAAAAATAAATAAACAATTTTTTTTAGGTGAATTCTTTGAAATAAATAAATACAAAAATCTAAAAATGTAAAACATACATCTCATTGGTTGATTTGGTGTGAAAATTCTGCCTACATGACAAACGGTGTGGGAAAGAATAGGAAGCATAATAATAATAATACGTTTACTTATACTACTACTACTACTACTACTACTACTAATAATAATAATAATAATAATAATAATAGAGAATTCAGCTGACAGCAACATATAGTGAGATGTATTGCTTTGCAACCAATTACATTTTTTATTTGTTTTTGTTATCACTAGATTGATAATTTCCTGCTTCATCTCTTGTCCTTTTTACAAAAATGTTGCATTTTCCTTTTTATGTTTATCTAGTTTTTTTTTTTTTTTACTTTTGCACGATCTCATATTATTTGATAAATTGAGTTGCTTCGGGGATGTAACTGACTTTAAAAATCAAATAAACCAAAAACAAAAAAATAAAAACATTTGTTATGTGTTAGGTAAGTGAATGGATGGATGAGCTGACTGAGCCATGAACAGCACTGCTATTTTGAAGCATGGAAGGCTGATAGTCATGTATGTATGTAATTAGAAATGACCATATGCATACAACGTTTTTTTTTGTTTTTTGTTTTTGTTTTTTGTGGTTCCTGATTTCGTCAGGAATATTTAAAAAATAATGCATCATTTTAAAAAAAAGAAAAAAAAGAAAAAGAAAAATACTGCTACTAAAATAAAATAGTGAGAAACAGCGAGATTAAGTCCGTCCAATCGGCTTCTTCTAGATCCAGAATTAAATTA
Source organism: Rhamphochromis sp. 'chilingali' (assembly GCF_963969265.1). Taxonomy (NCBI): domain Eukaryota; kingdom Metazoa; phylum Chordata; class Actinopteri; order Cichliformes; family Cichlidae; genus Rhamphochromis; species Rhamphochromis sp. 'chilingali'. The sequence goes on along the minus strand of NC_137939.1, from coordinate 28,757,598 downwards.
AGCACTATAAGAAAATATATACCAGTTTATACGTTTTTAACCAGCATGCTACACAAGCCTTTCAATATTTATTATTTATTTCTAGAATTTAAGGCAGACTACCCAAGAGGCGCTGTTAATCTCTGTCCACGCTGACAGGAAGCTCTCTGGCTGTGGCAGATAAGAAGTACACGCACGTGTTTTTATGACTTCACGAGTTTTGGTAAGAGATAGCTATTTTTAGACAGAATACGTTGTGAAATCTGCTCTCACTCACGCCTGCATTTTACTCACTAGAAAACGTCTCCACTTAAACTATTATTCTGAAAAGCGGAAGTTGTTTTTGTTGTTTGATACACAACGCTAATGATTCGTCTCCCTCGTTCACGGTAACTAAAGATGGAGTCGCCAGAAAACCTGCATGGTCCAGCAGTCGGTGTCGCGCAGGATGCTACACCAACCACCGTGGACGTGGACACCGCAGTGTTTCTGCTGGGAGCGGGTGTAACAACCCTCACACACCCGCTGCTGTACGTCAAGCTGCTAATACAGGTAGCCGATGTAGCTAGCTAACAGTCATCATAGAGGCTGAATATGAATATACAGCTTCCGTGCTGTTTTTGGAAATATGTCAACTCATGCTTCTATTTACTCATTTAGCTTAGCAGTGAAATGTAATCGCTTGCTGTGGGTTACATTTATAACCGCTATGGGCAGAAGAGTCTATAGTGTTGTCTTGTTTTCCTCATCGATACGAAATTGCGTTTGACTTTTAAATCCGAGCCTCACCTCAAAAATACTGTAAATCTAAGCAGTTATTTCTGCTCCGTCGAACCATTTACAAATGTACTGTTTATACAGGTGGAAAGCTGCAGTCAGCTGAGACTGAAGATGCCACTAATGTTTCTCCCACTAAAACGTCCAGATGAACAGAATAAACTTTTTAGGATTTCCTTACCTGGATGATGCATCAAGACATTCTGTTGTGCTCATTCTGTAAAACCCTCCAAACTTAGAATGAACATCCAGCATTGTTTTAAACACTGAAAATGTATTGCAAAAGCTGGATGACAGGAAAAACTATAAGCCCCGAGTCCTGTAGTCAAAGACTCTGATGGCTCTACTGTGAGGTCCGTTTTCCATTTTCTCCAAATTTTAAACACACTTGACTTGGAACAAGCTACATCTTTATTTTGGGGCCATGCTTTTGTTTACTTAGCCAGATGTTACAACTTGTTAAGGTCTGCAAGCACCCTCTTTTCACTATTTTGAATAATTAGGT